>NC_134081.1:65305652-65605652 GCF_000715075.1 Nicotiana tabacum
TTTATTTTAATGCACTAACCTTGTTATCCAAAAAAGACTTATGATTTTAAAAATGATAAAATGAGTAATTAAGTGTTGGCTTGCCTAACAGCGATGTTGGGCGCCATCACAGCCTATAGTGGATTTTGGGTCGTGACAGCTTGGTATCAGAGCTCTAGGTTCACTTGGGTCTCATGAGTCATGAGCAAGTCTAGTAGAGTTTTACATCGGTACAAATTCGTCTGTACTTATCTTCGAGAGGTTACAGGCTGTTAGGAGCACTTCCCTTCTTGATTCCTCATCGTGCGGTTTGATTCCTTTGAGTCTTATGCCTTTATTTCCTTCCAACTCAATCTTATGCGACGTGAAGCGTTTGTTATCAAATGGGCGTCTAGTAGTTGTGGTGGTACTGCAGACGTAGTGCAGGATGTTTTTCCCTGCGTGTTCCAGCGGGCTATTATCGTTGCCTTGCAGAAGGATGTTCTGTTATTTCATCTCAGTAGTTGTATTTCTGATGGTTTTGAGGCTATGCACAGATTGTTATGATGTTCACACGTTGTTATCGTACGATGCGAGTGTAATGGTAGGGTGCTCATTTATGTGTTGAGGCAGTGAATGGCTTGAAGGGAGGATTTCTCAGTGCATGATTTAGTGGTTCGGCATTTGATTCCAGCGGAGGAAAGGCAATCAGACTATAGATGTCCATGTTTGGTTGATGAAGTAACGAGACTTAATATTCTGAGCGTGGTAGAATTCTCATTTGTGATGTGGTGTCATTATCCTTTTTTGAATGCATTAAGGTTCGTCAGTGTTATGATCTTCCTCGATTTGCCTTTGGGATGGAGTGTGGTGGAATAGCACCTAAGAAGCGGTTGTCAAAGATAGCGGTGTGTAGCGGTTCCGAATCGAATTGGTATATCTAATGTTGATGGCTCGAGAAAGATGATCTTCCAGGAGGTTTAGAGTTGGTAGCAATTTATTAGTTCAAGTGCTACATAGATGGGTTTTAATTTGAGGCAACATTTGGGCAGCAAGGTATAAGGAAAGCATGGCGGGATATGTTTCGCGGTGGTTGAATTACTACTAGGTCAAGTATGAAAAATAGAGGTCGAGAAGTTGCTTAAAAGAGATGGTTTAACTGAATTAAGAGAGGCAGATTAGCATATGGATTCCATGGCAGGATAGCCACGTGCCTTGAGAAAGCTTAGGGCAGTTTAGGAATCGTGATGGGAGGTGATTTGGTCTACGAGTTTTATTTTTGGATGGTGGCTACTGTATCGAGGAAGATTGGATATGGCAAAAAGGAGTTTGCTTGAAATGAAGAGGGGTGTGAAAACTTGATTATCGTTGGGATGCAACATGACTTCTAGTTTGGGATGTATTGTCGCACTTTTAGTTGATGTCAATGGGGAATGAACGGACTTGTACAACTGGTAGATAAGCACGGGCTCAGGAAGGTTTACTAATTTCGTAGTAGTTGTACCCAGTGCAGCATTGTTGGGAGATGTCGGTACGGAATTCCATATGTGGGCTATCTCCTGTGAACAGGTTAGCGCTTGTGTGATTTTGATGAAGTTTCTACATAGAGTTATACTTACCACGAAGTAGAAGGTCGAGTATACGATTATGGTTGATAATTCTGAATGTTCATGAAAAGTTTAATAAGAAACTACAAGAAAATTTGCGGGTTGACGGTGCGAGATCATGGTAATTGAGAAGGAGAAATCTTGTTGGGTTCTAGGTTTATGTAATTTTAGCTTTAAGCTAAGTTGGGGAGCCCTACCATCTACGATTGGATCGCGTGGTTGTCTGCTCATGCGATTTCTGGTTATCGGTGTATTGGTGGGTTATTATGATTGAGGAATAAAAACATCATGGGTAATTGGGGCAAAGAACTTGATGGATGTGCGCTATATTTGGCTTTATCGATTCGTGTTCAGGTTTTTGGGAAGACTCAAGAGTTTATAATTTTGTAAATGTGATGTACAGGGAAAAGAGTTCAGCTGGTTGCTTCTTCGAGAGGGTGTTCATGTGCTAGCAGAGCATTGGAGTTTGGTTATATTTGAGACCAGGTCAGAGTGGGTGACTCTCAACAATGGTTCTAGTGGGTTCAATAATTAAAGTGCAATGCCTAAGGATTTCGGGTTCGTTGTGTGGTTAAGGAGTGAGTTTTCGCGGTGGATGAGGAACAGGACTTGGAATCTTTTATATTATCATCGGGTATGCAACTTTGGATTCGCGGAAGGTCTTGCGGAGTGGGCGTACCAGTTTAAGATGCTATTGTGCGCTTGAGAAGGGTATGGGATGATTTATGGGTATTGAGATGATGTGGTATCACGATTCGGGTCACTCGAGATGAGTGCAGATTGAGTTCGTTATGTTGTTAAGGGAGCTATTATTATTTCTAAGACAGGTCAAGAGTAAATTTAAAGAAGTTGGGTCGGTGAGTAATGGTTGAATCGACATGATTGTGGCAATGATCAGTTCCTTCGGTGTATGAAGTTATACATGTGGTTTATGATTGTACGTGCAGGCTTGACAGCCATCATAACTTGATTGATTTGGGAGGTATTTGATTCAAATGGCCTTGTTGTGTAAATGGATTCCGGAAGAGTCATGGCGGTTTAGATCACGACTTGAGGTTTATATTTTCTGCGGTTTGTGAATTCAGTTGCGTGTTGCGTTGGTTTTTCTTAAATGAGCTAAGTGAAATGTTTCTAACCAATGAAGTATTTGTTCTACTAGTAGTTCAAGGGTTATGGTGAATACTTGTATTATCGCGTAGCGGCATGATAGGTGCAGTGAGCGGCATGGAAATTTGGAAGTTGAAGATCAAGGTTGCGGTTCGGTGTTGACAAGAATATCACGATCTCAGATGAGCCGGGAAGAATTCAGATATTCAGAGTAAGTTGGCATTTTCTTTAGTGTCACCTGAGAACGGCATTCTGTGTAAGAGGCTTTGTGTATTGATTTGCATATTCTTGATTTGCTTTACGGAATTAGTACAGTTGGTAGTATGGATGTGCAGACTTTGTCACCTAGTGCGGAAGGTTGTGGGAGCGTATCCCACGGGTAAATTTATATAAGTGTGACATGTTAGTCGCTTGTTGGTTATAATTGGAACCAAGTATGGAGATTCTAGTACCAGTGCTAATGTGAGAGTTTATGCCAGGGAGGCGTTCTATTTCTTGGGTGGTGGATTGTGTGAGTTTGTTCCGAATTTGACGATCATTCTTATATGTCATGAATAGAGCTATTGTGGATCCTTGGAAGGTTATTGGCCCAGTATGGTGTGATCAGAATCAGTTTGAGGTCCGTTGATGGGTCTAATGTGAATGGGTGCTCTACGTCAGCTCGAATGTGTTCATTCTTCATAGCATTGCTTACGGAGGAGTCGTCGGGCATTGGATGTTATTCCCGTCGTCATCTATTCCATGTAAGTCTCTATTGTTCCATGTGGGTTGTGAGACAACTTAATTATTCGCATGTGTGTTGAGGTCCCGTGTAGCTTGTGGTGTTATATGAGCAAGGTGGCTCTCGTGACGCAAGTCATATATCACACCTTAGTTGTGCTTGGGTTTCATAGCGTATGGCGTTATCCGTCTCCCCAGGATTTGTATTATGCACTTGGCATGCTTGTGGTAGATATTCAGGCATTTCATAAGTATAAGCGTTATGGCTTGATGTGTGTTTTTCTTCTTGATTGTTATGTGCAGATCGGGTGGCACGCCGCTACGGGTATATTGTTTAGATCGGGTGGCACGCCGTCACGGGCATGTTGTATGGATCGGGTTGCATGCCGCAACAGTGTCATATTGGATCGGGTTGCACGCCGCAACAGTGAGATGTTAAGCATAGTTCCTTACACTTACTTTGTGTGCCTTGTTTTTCATCCATGAGGTAGGTTCATAGCATTTATTCGGTCGTTTTATTCGTTACGCAGGCTGGGTAATTCCCTGTCAGAATTCGTTCTTCCTTATGAGTTATATTCGAGTGGTGGCTTATTGGCGCTTTGATGGTGCTGCATAAGATCTTGGTCAGTGTTTGAGGTGACTCATTACCAGAGCAGTTTGTACTGGGTGAGATGAGATTATTGGACCTGAAATTAGTGCAATCAGATTTATATAAGGTACATTAAAGAGAAAATATCGTTATTTAGTTCATAATGAGGTAATGGTCCTGTTAGGAGGAAAGACTCCATGATTTGTTGATTCGGCAGGTGGTTATTAGTTTCTACACATCTCTTCCGTCGTGGCAGTATTGCAAGAGTTGGATCAGGGCTTATATGTGTTATCAGGGGTATTGTGGGCATCAGATTCGTGAAATGGCAGCTATTATGGTCGGAGGATGTTATTATGGTCAAGTGAATTATGTGGTACATGGTGTGATTTTAGCGGAGGAGCATGGTCATGTTGGGTACAATGTCTAATGATTGATGCAGTGTTCGTATGTTAGAATCGGGTCTCGTAGAAAATTTTGAATGTTGGAATTTAGTTTAAAAGCTTGTTAGCTAAGGTTATAGGAAGGATCTTCAGTCTGGCTCGAGCTAGCGTGCTCACAGGGGTTGTGGTGGCACGGGTAGGTGCACGAGGTGTTAAATAGTGATTTTGGACAACTCTAGAGCAGTTCTTAGCATGTTCGAGGACGAACATATATTTAAGTGGGGGAGAATGTAACAACCCGACTGATCGATTTGAGCTCTAGTGCGTCGTTCAGAGGTTTGAGACCTTGGATAGCTTCACTTAAGGTATTATGACATGTACGTGTGGTCGGAATTGAATTTCGGGAAGTTTGGAGTTGATTTGGAAAGAACATTCTAATTTCGGAAGCTTTAAGTTGGAAGAATTGACTAAGGTTTGACTTTTGAGTAAACGACTTCGGAATCGAGATTTGAAGGTTCCAATAGGTTCGTATGATGATTTCAGACTTGGGCGTATATTCAGATTGCGTATCGAATCACCCGGGAGCATTTCAGTGCCTATTGTGAAAAGTTAGCATTTTGAAGGTTTTAGAATTTTCTAAATTTGGTTTGAGGTGGACTTTGGTGTTATCGATGCCCGTTTGGGATTCCGAGCCTTGGAATAGGTTCGTATTGTGATTTATGACTTGTGCGCAAAGTTTGGCGTTATTTCGGAATGTTTTGATATGATTCGGACGCGTTCGTCGAAGTATAAAAGTTTAAAGAAAGGTTTCGATCGTCGATTCGTAATTTTGATGTTGTTTGGCGTGATTGGAGGCTTCGACTAAGTTCGTGTTATGTTTTAGGACTTGTTGGTGTGATTGGACGGGCTCCCGAGGGCCTCGGGTGTGTCTCGGAGCGAGTTCGGACTAATATTGGACTTTGTGGAATTGTTGGTTTCTGGGCATTTGGTTTCCTCTTCCGCGATCGCGAGAAGATGCCCGTGATCACGAAGGGTTAAGTGGACTGGTGGAATATTTGTTCTACGCGATCGCGTAAATGGTGTCACATTCGCGGAGGTCGAGCTGGAGGTTCTTCGCTTTGCATGGGAGCTATCACGAATGCGCTGAGTTAACGGGGCTGGCATGTTTGGGAAGAGTTGTTCTATGCGATCGCGTAGTGGGCCTCGCGATCGCGAATGAGGAAGTGGTTGGGTAACGCAATCGCGCATCCACAAAGAAGAGATTTTAGGGTCAAGGATGTTTGGCCTTCGCGATCGCGAAGGGGAAGGACCTAGGCAGTGAGTTTTTATTTCGGGACTTAGCCCATTTCTCTCACTTTTTCATTTGGTTGGGCGATTCTTGGATCTCTATTGCAAGGTAAGTAATTCCTGCATATTGTAAGTTAATTACATTGATTCTATAAGGATTTAACATGGAAATTTATGGAAAATTGTGGGTTTTTGAAGAAAACCTAGAATTTGGTATTTTTAGATTTTGACCGCGAAATTGGATATTAAATTGGGAATAAATCATATATTTGAGTTCATATTGTTATGGGTAATGTTTATCTTCAAAAATTTTCGGAATCCGGACACGTGGGCCCGAGAGTTGACTTTATCGACTTTTCGAGCGGAGTTGGAAATTTGTTTAAATTGATTAATTATGGGTATTAGAGTATATTTTGATTGGTTTGCACATTTTTCGACTAGTTTTGGAATGATGGCCATCAGTTCGAGGTGTTAGAGAGACGTTGGAGCCGGTTATGGAGATTCGGAGCGAGGTAAGTCTCCTGTCTAACCTTGTGAGGGGAAAACTACCCCCTAGGTGATGTTTATTGTTATGTGCAACTAGTTGTAGGTGCTATGTACGCACGAGGTGACGAGAGTCCGTATGTAGCTAAAGCATGTTTATGTCAGGGTAGACTTAGGACTTTATCATGTAATAAATTAAATTATTTGAACTCGTTTCGCTGGCTTAATTAATTAAAGTTATAACTGAATCTGATTTAGAAATAAATATATGTATAATAGGCCGAGCCTTAACACTTTGAGTTGTGGGCGAGTTATTTGAGAAACGGAAAAGATTATATTCGTTTTGTGCTCATGTACTGTATTGTAAACACGTGTCTCATGATTCGGTAACTTTCTTCCTTTTTTGTGGAGCGGGCTAAACGCCTCGGCAGTATAATAGATGCATCTATGGTTTCGTGCCGCTCGACCCTCGGTAGTGTACACATTATTCTGGATCAGGCCGAACAACCTCGGCAGAATCGTGCGTTGTATTGGTAGTAGTCCGAATATTCACGAGATAAACTTTCCACTGATGTCCGATATTTTTATGGTATTCCTTATTTATTGATATTGACACTTGCATTTTCTGAGCTATTAAGATAGAATACAAGATCGAGAAATTTATACTTTAAAAGAAATATTTGGAAGATTATAAAATTTACAGATTTACCCCACTATCACTGTACACTTCATATTTGTTATGAATTATTATATTATTTTATTGGACATATAGTAAGTGTCGATGTCGACCCCTCGTCACTACTTCTCCGGGGTTAGGCTAGATACTTACTAGGTACGCGTTGATTTACGTACTCATGTTGCACTTCTGCACTAAATATGCAGGATCTGAGAGGTTCATTTGGTGGTCATCTTGGCGCGTAGGGGCAGCTGCCGAGGAGACTTTATGTGAGCTGCATTCCAGGGCACGCATCGCAGTCCACAAAGTCTCCATCGCACTATTTGTTTTATCCTGTCTTATTTATATTCTAGACATATATATTATTATTATTGTACTCCTTAGTAAATACTCATGCACTTGTGACACCAAGTTTTGGAGGCGTTCTAGAACTTGTTATGGATTATTTTACACTGATTCACTTTCACTTATTATTTTAACGAAACTGCACGTAGTTACGATTTATTTTAATGCACTAACCTCGTTATCCAAGAAAGACTTATGATTTTAAAAATGATAAAATGAGTAATTAAGTGTTGGCTTGCCTAACGATGATGTTGTACGCCATCACGACATATAATAGATTTTGGGTCGTGACACATACATTATGCTTAATGTTGTACCTAACGTTTTGTACAATGAAACAAGCAACGGAACAAAAAGAAGAATGACTAGAGCCAACGAAACTCAATCATGATTAACATTTATCATTTTCAAGAGCTTAGCTTTTAAATATATCTTTATGTTAGTTTTAAAAGGCTTATTCTTATTGATACAAGATACACGCACATAGTACGAATCTTAAGACTAGTTTTTAAAATGAAAGCGAGTTACATCTTAGATTGACTTTCGTAATAAGTAATTATACTAAAAAAAGTACCTTCACCAAAAAAAATAAAAAATAAAAAAGCTCAAGGAAAAATAAGTAAAATCTTACTTGAATAAAATTACTAAATATTAGGAATTTGCATATTTTAAATAAAAAAGATTGAATATGAATTTTAAAGTCCTAAATACTAAAAAATAATTAATGATAACTTTATTCAACATGAAATCGATTTGTAAAGACAAAATAGGACAATCATGTGTTGTCTTTTATGATTATTGTACAAATATTTACTTAATTTATAGTTAAAATTCAAAAGCCTATATAAAGAGCAGGTTCTAGTTTTTTAGAGTACTAGTTTTAGTGGACGTGCGTTGCACGTGGACATTACGTCAATTAATAAAAAATAGAAGAATATATAAATAACGAACAAATGTTTGAAAAATAAAAACTTTGGTTAAAATAAATGCAAATAATTATTTAAATGATAAAAAACTATTTTATTAACATATGTAGCATCTAAACTCAATATCTTATGAACATGATGATGAATTAAATTAAATTAGTTGTATTAGTAATACATGCCATATAAAATCGTTATTGAAATTACCGTAAAAGAAATCAATAGATAACTTTCAACTTAATTCTAATTTATGAAGATACGGTTTCCTTTTTTTTTTTTTTTAGATTAAAAATAGATAAGATATTAATATGTCATGATTCTGAACTAAATGTTTTATTTAGAAAAAATGAAGTTGAGATATTTTTCACAAACTATTTTATTTTTTCTAAGTATTACAAAAGAGATTGATAAAATTTAGAAACATGCTCTACTTTTTTAATCCTTCTTTTTTCAATTGTGATTCTTAGTTTTTCTTTAATATATATATATATATATATATATATATATATATATATATATATATATATATATATATACATAAAAATCTTATATGTCATCCCTAGTTTATCAAAATTATAGGTAAGCTAAATGAACCTATTATTGTGTAAAACAAATTAATAGATTTATTTTCGCGGAGTCTATATTGTCTTGCTATTACTTGCTATTGGTACCTCTTTCATAATTCTCTATTGTTATCTTCGATTTAGTTTTCTAATTATATTGTCTTGTTATTACTTACTATCAGAGCTTCTTCCATCTTCTTAAGCCGAGGGTCTATCAGAAATAGTCTTTCTGTCCTTCCAGGGTAGAGGTAAGGCTGCGTACATCCTACCCTCCTCAGACCCCACTTGTGGGATTATACGGGGTTGTTGTTGTTATTGTTGTTGTAGTATTTTCACGGAGTCTAAAACTTCTTCTTTACTACGTTTGCCCAAAGGTCAAATAAAATTTATGACTATCCTAAATTCATTTCAATCCTTGATGGAACTACCAATTAGCTTTAAAATTTCAAGAATTTACAATGACGAGGATAACTTTTCAAAATTATAGGGGGAAAAATTATAACTTATCATTATTTTAAAGATTCAACTATATTGGTTTAGCAACAATTTAAAATATTATTGTAGTCACAAGTTTAATATGCTTCTAGCTTAATTATTTTTTAAAAGTAATATAAACCAAATATAATATCAACAATCAAGCCTTGTATTGTGTAAATTAAGGCCTTGTATTTATGTAAACCAAGTACCTTAAGATTATTGACAAATGATATGGTTGAATAAAAAATGAGATGTTTGTATGTCATCATTATTATCTTCATGATTTTTGATAAACGTCAAATTTTTAATATTAGAGAGTCTAAAAAAATAAAAAAATTCATTAAAAAGAGTTCAATCAACTAATAAAGTGTTAATTCTAATTGACATAGTTTTCCGCAAGATATTAACTTTTGATAAAATAAATAGTCGTGAAAATTTTCAAAACAAATGTTATATCAAACTAACTTTTGTATCTCTTATTGAACTTAGATGAGGAAAACCGTCCATAAATCTAAACACAAGATTTGTGTATATGTAAGTAGAGGCGTTAATCTTGCTTAAATAATTACTTGACTTAAATTATTCGAAAAAAGATAAATTATAGTTTCCTAAATATTTGAACTTCCTACCTAGTTCAATAAGGAAAGATTTAATAACTAATATTTTAATTAATTTTTAAGTCCTAAATATTAGAAAAATAATTTAATCACAATTACAATTTTGTCCAATAAAAATATTTATTTTTAAGGACAAAAAAGGCGAATGACGTTTCGTTAAGGGCCTTCGTGCTTTTAATATAATATAGATATAGATCATTATTTGTTGCGGGTAACACACATGTATTTAGGGATGAAGATAGCACGAAAAGTAAAGGTTCTGTAGAACCAGATAATTTCGATCTAAATCATGTATGTTTAAAATAGAGTCACTTTATATATATATATATATATATATATATATATATATATATATATATATATATATATATAAAACTTCAAAACTCATAAACTTAGCTAGAATTTATAAATTTTAAATTCTGAATCTGTCTCTATTAGTATACAGAATTGGTGGATTAAAAAATATATTCAAATTATATGCAGATATTTACTCATGTATATTCACTAAAAATAATGCCCAAAACTCATAAAATTGCTCACCCATGACCCCTTATTTTTGCTATTTTCTTGCAGATTCTTGAAGGAAAAATATGATTACGATGTCTTACCTTAACTCTACTCACTTATATTGTATGTCCATTAGATTGTACAATCTCCTAATTCTAAAAAACTTTTAGCTGAAGCCATCTCAAAAGTATAAAATTATGCTTCTTAATAATATGTAAGCTATTAAATATTGTAAAAGGCTTTTTGCACAAACAAATATAGGCATACATAACCAAATATTGTACCAAAAAAAATACATAACCTGTCACGATCCAAAACTCATTAAAGGTCGTGACGACGCCTAACGCTACTGTCAGGCAAGTCAACAGTGATTACAACAACATACCTAGCATTATCCCACACTGTGGGGTCTAGGGAGAATAGTGTGTACGCAGACCTTACCCCTACCTTGTGAATATAGAGAGGTTGTTTACAATAGACCCTCGGCTCAGAAAAGTATAAGCACCACATTAATAAAAATATAGATACGAAGGGACAATACCATAAAGCCATATAAAAGCAGAAAAAAAAACAAAATAGTAAGGTGATCAATAATGAAAGCAAACAACGGTTAGTCATAAAAACCTACTACCAACATAAAGCGAGATTGCGTGCCAATACTACTGTTATGAACATTCTAGACTAACTACTCTACCACCCTAATCTTCAACCTCCATACCTTCCTGTCAAGGGTTATGTCCTCGGTCAGCTGAAGCTGCGCTATGTCTTGCCTAATTGCCTCTCCCCACCTCTTCTTTGGCCGACCTCTATCTCTATGTAGGCCCTCTAATATCAACCTCTAAAACCTCCTCACCGAGGCGTCTGTGCTTCTCCTCCTCACATGACCAAACCACCTAAGCCGCACTTCCCGCATCTTGTTCTCAATAGGGGCCACATCCACCTTATCGTGAATAACCTCATTTCTGATCCTATCTAACCTGATGTGCCCACACATCCATCTCAATATCCTCATCTCTGCTACCTTCACCTTCTGAACATGAGCGATCTTGACTGGCCAATACTCAACCTCATACAACATCGTTGGTCTGACCACCACTCTGTAGAACTTACCTTTAAATTTCGGTGGCACCTTCTTGTCACACAAAATACCGGAAGTGAGTCTGCATTTCATCTATCCCGCCCTAATACGATGTATGACATCTTCATCAATCTCCCATCCCCCTGAATAATAGACCCAAGGTACTTAAAACTATCTCTCTTAGGGATGACCTGCGAGTCCAGCCCTACCTCCCCTTCTACTCCTCGAGTCTCTCCACTGAACTTACACTTCAAGTATTCTGCCTTGGTCCTGCTCAACTTAAAACCTTTAGATTCTATGGTCTACCTCCAAACCTCTAATTACGTGTTTACACCGTCTTGCCTCTCATCAATCAATATAATATCATCTGCAAATAGCATGCACCACGACACCTCCCCTTGGATGTGGCACGTCAGTACGCCCATTGTCAGAGCAAACAAGACAGGGCTCAGTGCCGACCCCTGATGCAATCCCATCATAACTGAAAAATGGTCCGAGTCCCCACCCACCATCCTCACTCGGGTCTTTACTCCATCATATATGTCCTTAATCAACCTAACGTAGGCAACAAGTACACCTCTAGCCTCCAAACATCTCCACAAAATCTCCATCGGAAGTTTATCGTACGCCTTTTCTAAGTCAATGAACACTATATGCAAGTCCTCCTTTCTCTCCTTATACTGCTCTATCAATCTCCTAACAAGGTGGATGGCTTTTGTTGTCGAACGCCCTATGATAAACCCAAACTGATTCTCGGAAATAGACACACTCCTCCTCACCTTAGCTCTACCATTCTCCCCCTGACTTTCATAGTATGGCTATGCAGCTTGATACCCCGATAGTTATTGCAATTTTGGATATCACCCTTTTATTATCTTCAAAATCATAATCTCCATTAATTAAATAGTATAAAATAAGATTTACATGGTGAAATGATAATAATTACGTGAACCACAATAACGAACAACTAATAGGAACCCTCAAAACCCTGCGTTACAAGTGCATGAGCATTAACTAGGAAATATAATAAAATACAACATCTATATGGAACCAGTTAGACAGGAGAAATAACTCTAATGGAGACTCTGTATGTTGCGGATCGTAACATGGAATGTATCTCACTGTAAACTCCCCGCAAATGCCGCACCTCTGCACCCAGAGCACCACCAGAAACATATATATATATATATATATATATATATATATATATATATATATATATATATATATATATATATATATATATATATATATATATATATGCAGCAAGTGTAGCATGAGTACGTAAATCAATGCATACCCAGTAAGTATCTAGCCTAACTCTAGAATAGTAGTAACGAGGGGTCGATATCGACACTTACTAGTGGTCCAATAAGACATGTACAGTAAGAAGTAAATAAATATGGGGCAGAACAGATAAACGGTATGAACAAATATAAATACGAGGTACAATCCTCCTCTGAACGGTAAACTCAAGCTCTCACTAAGCAGTCACCTCCTCAATCAGAGTATATATATAATGGACCTCACCAGATAGGTCGTCACAATTCAAATCAGGAAAAACTCACAGATACACTGGTTTCTTGTCAAATTTTAAGCGCAATTTCATAAGATTATTTTATAGAAATGCCGAGGCATATGGCCCGATCCCATCATAATATGTGCACTACCGAGGGTCGAACGACACGAACCATAGAAACATCCATTATATTCGCCGAGGCAGGATTATGTATCACACTCTCATGGAAGCTAGTGTATCTGTGAGTTTTTCCTGATTTAAACTGTGACGACCTAATTGGTGAGGTCCATTATATATATACTCCGATTGAGGAGGTGACTGCTTAGTGAGAGCTTGAGTTTACCGTTCAGAGGAGGATTGTACCTCGTATTTATATTTGTTCATACCATTTATCTATTCTGTCCCATATTTATTTACTTCTTACTGTACCTATCTTATTGGACCACTAGTAAGTGTCGATGTCGACCCCTCGTCACTATTTCTCTTGGGTTAGGCTAGATACTTACTGGGTACGTGTTAATTTACGTACTCATGCTACACTTGCTGCACTTATTGTGCAGGTATATATATGTTTCTAGTGGTGCTCTGGGCGCAGAGGCGCGACATTTGCGGGGACTTTACGGTTAGCTGTATTCCATGTTACGATCCGCAACATATAGAGTCTCCATTAGAGTTATTTCTCCTGTCTAACTAGTATTCCAGATAGATGTTGTATTTTATTATATTTCCTAGTTAATTATAACGACCCGACCGGTCGTTTTGAGAATTTACACTTCGCTCAATAGTTTACGGGCGTGAGTAGCTCTGTATGATATAATATGACTTATATGAATCGTCGGTTTTGGTTTCAAGGTTATTCGGAATCGAATTGGAAGAATGGACTTCATTATTGAAGCTTTAAATTGGGAGAGTTGACCAAGTTTGGCTTTATAGCATTTGGCCTCGTATTGGAATTTTGATGGTTCCGTTAGCTCCATTGGGCAATTTTGGACTTAAGAGCGCGTCCGGATTGTGATTTGGAGGTCCGTGGTTGAATTTGGCTCGAAATGACGAAAGTTGAAATTTTGGAAAAGTTGACCGGGAGTGGACTTTTTGATATCAAAGTCGGATTCCGATTCCGGAAGTTGGAGCAGGTCAGTAATGTCGAATGTGACTTGTATGAAAAATTTGAGGTCAATCAGACATGATTTGTTAGGTTTTGGCATCGGTTGTGGAAGTTGAAGTTTCAAAGTTTATTGAATCCGAATTGAGGTGTGATTCATTGTTCTGATATTGTTTTGTGTGTTTTGAGGCCTCGAGTAGGTCCGTGTTATGTTGTGGGACTTGTTGGTATGTTTGGACGGGGTCCCGAGGGGCTCGGGCGTGTTTCAGATTGATTTCGGATCATTTTTTGCTTCATTTTGGTACTGCTGTATTCTGTTATTTTCTGGTATCTCAGTTCTTCATCGCGTTCGCGTGGCAAGTGTCGCGAATGCATAGTGTATTTTGATGGCAGCAATAATTGTTCTTCGCGACCGCGCAGTATGTCTTGCGTTCACGTAGAGTTAGGGCAAGTCCTCTTCGCGTTCGCGTATGGAGGATCACGTTCGCATAGTATTGAGGTTGGTAGCCGGGAATTTGAGCGTTCTTCTATGCGATCGCGTAAGGTTAGTCGCGTTCGCAAAGCTTTGGCAGCAGTGTTCATCGCGTTCGCGTGGGGTGTATAGCGAACACGTAGAGTCTTTTGTGGCAGTGTGCATTTTGTTCATCGCGAACGCGATGGTTTTCCTACGTTCGCGAAAGAGGACGTCTGGGCAGTGTATATAGTACTCTATTTCGAAGGTTTTAGACATTTTTACATTTTGGGAGCTATGGAGCTCGGATTGAGATGATTCTTGAAGAAATTTTCACCGTATGAATTGGAGTAATTGTTCTCTACTCGGTTTTGGTTATATTTCATGAATCTACCTTCGTTTTGGTAATTGGATTGTGAATTTTAAAGAGGAAATTGGGGGTTTTGGCCTAAAGTTTCATAATATGAATTTTTGAGTTTTTGAACATCGAATTGGGGTCGGATTTGAGTGAAACTAGTATGGGTTGATTCGTAATTGAATGGGTTGTTGGATTTTGTAAATTTTGTCGGGTTCCGAGGTATGGGCCCGAGTTGGGCTTTTGGCCGATTTGGGCTTTTGATGCAAGATTTGATCGTTTCGATCGGGATTGGTTCCTTTAGGATTTTTTTGATGCATTTGAGTTGTTTTTGGTTAGTTTCGAGCAGTTCGGAGGTCGGAACGCGCGGGATGGCATCTTTGGAGCACCGCTTGGCTTGTTCGGTATTGGTATTGGCTTGTTCGAGGTAAGTAACTCTTCTAATCTTAGTGCATAGGGTATGAAACCCCAAAATACATATAATGTTATTGGCATTGAGGTGACACACATGCTAGGTAACAGGCGTGTGGGCGTGCACCATGTGAATTGGGACTCTGTTGTTTCCATGGCACTGTATAGTGGTCCCACTTTGTTGGTATCCATGTTTTCACTATGTGATAAAGTAATTGAGCAACCAATCATGCTAGATATCATGTTTAGGCATTTTGCCGATACTGTTTGGACCCACAGTGGTTGTTTCTTACTGTCATCTCACTGATTTCATTGATATTTCATGTTCAGTCATATCCATGCATTCATACCATATCCCAGTCTCAGATATTATTTATTGATATATCATTTCATTATTGTCGGGCTAGTTCATGACATTGTGAGCTCGTGAGTGAGACTGGAGAGATTGATGACTGAGTGAGGCCGAGGGCCTGAGTGAGAGTGACATTTTGGGATCGGGCTGCACGCCGCAGCATATTATATTGATTATATTTTATATGGATCGGGTTGCATGCCGCAACGAGCCTTCAGGTTATATATATATATATATATATATATATTGATATATATTATTATATCGGGTTGTATGCTGCAATAATATTGGATCGGGTTGCACGCCGCAACAATATTGGATCGGGCTGCACGCCGCAACAATATAGCGCTTGGGCTGAAGGAGCCCTTCCGGAGTCTGCACACCCCCAGTGAGCGTAGTTGACTATATATATATGTGGATTGGGTTGCACGCCGTAACGGACCTTATGGATCGGGCTGCACGCCGCATCAGGTATTGTACAATGCTGAGTGATTGAGTGTGCTGAGCATTGAGCATAGTGAGAGAGAATGCGAGACAACGAGATTGAGTACTCTGAGAGTGTGAGTACATGAGCTCATCATTTAGATGCATTGCATTTGACATGCGTACTTGAGATATATGCATAGAGATGCATTCCCTTCTACTACCCAGTTTTGGGGACATTTATGATTCTACCTGTATCTTGACATAGAGGCATAGAGAAGTACTTCCCTCATGCTATCTGAAAAATGAAGCGTCTTACTATTTGTTGAAAGGAGTTTTGGGAAAAATCATAGTTTTCAAACTTACTCGTACTTCGGCTTTTTCGGTAAAAGATTTTGGGTTTTCACTAAGATACTTGAAAAGAAATGCCTATTTTTCTGGAAATGTGAATAAATTGAGCCTTTTATTTCTGAGGTACTCTTTTATTACTTGTACTATGCTGTTATGCTAAGTTTTGGAATATTGGTGTTGGACCCGACCTTCGTGTTAGCTCGTCACTACTTTCAATCTAAGGTTAGGTTTGTTACTTATTGAGTACATGGGGTCGGTTGTACTCATACTATACTTCTGCACCTTGCGTTCAGATGTTGGCTGCTAATGTTGCTGTGTTCGATGGGAGCTGGATTTGAAGATTTACCTGTGTCCCGGTTGTAGCTTCCCCTTATTCGTGGTAGCTTTAGGTATATGAAACTCTATTTATGTACTTTTCAAACAGACTATGTATTTAATTCATTTCAGCTTTGTAAACTCTATTCTTAGAAGCTCATGATTTGTACTACCAGTTCTTGGGGAATATATTAGATTAAGATATTTCTTTACTTAATTGCTTTATTAATTGTTGTTGGAATTGGTTAGTGGTTAATTGGCTTACCTAGCAGGTTGGGTTAGGTGCCATCACAACTAGTCGGATTTTGGGTCGTGACAAGGTGGTATCAGAGCTCTAGGTTCATAGGTTCTACAAGTGATGAGCAAGTGTCTAGTAGAGTCTTGCGGATCGGTATGATGACGTCCATACCTATCTTCGAGAGGCTACAAGACATTTAGGATATACTTCCCATCTTTCTTTCCTTATCGTGCGACATTGATTCAGCTTGAAGCATAACCCTTTGAATTCCTTTCACGCATTCGTATGCACACATGAGTGCTCGGTATCAACTGTGCAATGATGGCTTGTAATTCTATAAATTAGGTTCGAGATGTGTATTCTGTGTTTTGATGGTGGGCTAGTCTGGAGGACTTGAGGCCATGGTTAGACCGCAACCTGAGCTCGGTAGCTTTAGTAGTAACTTGTACATTTGGACTCATATGTCCGGTAATGTCCCTACAAGGGGAATTTGTGGTTCGATGAGCCTGTGAAATGGCTATGTGGTGAGTATGATGTGACTGCGAGATGTGTTCGGATTGTTCGAATGTGACGAGAAGAGTTTACTTGGGATGTATCAAGGACTATGGGGTGTTTGATTTCTGTCTTGATTTGGCGTATGGTCTCGAGTTATGGGTATGTTGAGGGATCTCTCATGTTGTTTAGTTGTGGAGTGAAGTAGATTCTCATATCTTATTGATGAGATCAGAATCAAGAAGATTAAGTGATTGCATAGTAGTCGTGACTGTGGAAGGGTATAGATAGATGTCGGTTTGAGGCAGAGCAGGCAGGTTATCTCCTACGAGGTGTCCTGAGGTTATGTGGTCCTTATGATGTTTTGTAGAGAGTTCTCTTTTACCAGTGAATGATATATGTTGCAATTTCAGTTTGGATCTCCTGTGGAAGTTGGCTTGACTATTACAAGGGTGAATGCGAGATTTGCAGACGATTTGAGGTATTATATAGTTTGTGTTACATGGGCTTGCGAAGGATTTAGTTAAATTCAGTGCGGGATTCTGGCAGTAATAGGGTATGGGTATCATGATGTTATCGACTGTTTTGTTCTATGGCTTTGAGCCAAGTGGGGTGGTCTGCTACCGATGAGTTGCTTGCACGGTTATGTGTCATATTGGTTTCGGTTTGGGGTATACTGGTGAATCAGTTATGACTTGCAGATGTCGAGATCGAGGATGACTCGGGTAAAGGAATTTCTGGATGCAGGTTGTATTACGCTCTATGGGTATATAGGAATCATAAAATAATTGAGTGGTTATTCGCGAAGGATGTAGGGTACATGGAGTAGGAATTTCCTCGATTGGCTAGGAGTATGGACTGCTCCCTTGGGTGTTGGTGTGCTAATGGAGCATAGGTCGTTCGGTCCGTTTGGTCGGTTTAATTGAGATTTGAGTAGAGTGGATGACTCTCGAGAATGGTTCTGATGGATTCAAGATTTATATGTAGTGATTTGGAATTTTCAAGATTTGTATATGGCTAGAAACTGAGAGTTACATTGGATGGTGTCGAGACTTGTGGCATTTTTATACCATTGTGGATTAGGCATTTTAGCATCAAGAAGATGAAGGAAACAAATTTTGGTTCACATAAGGTCTCTTTAGAGTAGGTGTCGCGGTTGTGGTGCTTTGGGGCACTTAAGAGGGAAGTCAGCGGCTTATGGGCCTTAGGGCGTTGTGGTTTTAAACTAAGGTCTCTGGTGTGGCAAATTTCGGTTTAGGATCGTGGTGTTTTAGCAAGGAGATGTATCAATTTGGAGGCAATTTGGAAGGGACTTGGAGAAATAAGACAACGTGGTAGTAGGTTGGATCAGCACAGTAATGGGTATGATCGGTTCTTTGGGTACTTATGATATGGTGAGTTTCTACAGGTGTTTCATGGCAATGCTCTTGGGTTTTGGCGACCTGCGTGGCTGGGTTGAGTTAGAGAGATTCGGTTCTGATAGCTTAGTTGTGTGCAAATGGGGTTCGAAGAGTTCTCGATGATTTCTATCATGTTTCGAGGTGGATATTTCCTACTGGCGTGAGCAATATGTTGTATATTGGGATTTTCTCTGGGATGAGATCAAATGGAAGGTTTCTGACTGATCGGGTATTATTCTACTTGTGACTCAGAGTTGATTATGAGATTCTTGTACTCTTCGTAGGATGGCATGGTAGACGCAGTGTATTGTGTGGGATTGAGATTTGCATGTGCAAGGTCACAGTTCAGTTTTGAAGGGAATGGCACAAATTCGTAGGTAGCATGGACGGTTTCAGGTGACTAGGTAAATGATATTACTAATCGGTATGGCCTGATGAGAGTATAAATTTTAGAAGGGGGAATATGTTTTGATTTATGGATACTTCACTGGTATTGCGGAACTCTCCTGATTGATCGATTGCTGATATTCAAATTTTTCTAGGTGGCACAGAAGAATTTTTTGAAGTATTCCTCTTGGGATGATCGTGTATGAGAGATGTGTTACACATTCGGGCGATGGATATGGAATCAGATATGGTGATTTGTGTGTTTTATAGATTTGGAGGCTGGGAGTTCTCAGGGGCAGATTGTTTCATGGTTGTGGACTGTGAGGTTGTGGCCGAATCTAGCCAGATGATAGTATGTGTTATGATTCAGTCATTGTGGACTTTTGGAGGGTTATTTATCTATTTGTGGGTGACCAGAGTCGATTTGGGGGTCCATTGGTAGGCCCAATTAGGATGTGTTTTCTATACCGAGCCAGATTGGTTGGCTCCATACTGCTATTGTTGAGAGATGTACCATTCGGTTGTTGTTGAACTTATTTGTGGTCGGAAATGATTTGTGAGTTACTCTTCTATGCTACGAGGAGTTGTGATCCGTTGGTTATTAGCACACCTGATGCGGTTCTATTTGGGCTTTATAGCTGAATTTGAGCGAGATGAGTAATTGGGTATTGCATGATTGATGGCGTATGGGTTATGTTCTTTTGGGTTTTGTGTGGCATTGTGTCATATGCTTCTCTGTGGTTATGGTAATTCACTTTGAGTACTTGATGTCGAATTTTGCATGGTTATTGATTTTGAGCATGGTGGCTGAGGTATTTCATATGGACCAGTGTTTGGATGGGGTCACGCATTGCAGCGGAGTTATGTTAAGATCTGATCCTTTGTGTTAGATTCGTGTGTCTTGGTTCTACTAGGTATGATGTGTTTGTAGCATTTCGGTTGTGGTGGTACTTGATGAGCTTGCGGGACGGTTCTCTCGTTTGAGTTATTTTTCAATGATTGAGTACATTTGGATTGTTGCTTATCGGTGCACGGATTGCACGAGTTGTGGCTTTAGATTGTATGGGCGCGTCATGTCACTAGAGTGGTCGTGCTAGATGAGATGAGGTCATTGGACCTAGAATGGATGCTATCAGATTTGATTGTGGTATATTTGGAAGGATAATATCAGAAGTCGGCTTAGAAATTGGCTATAATTCTTGTAGAAGGAGAGAGCTCCATGACTTGTTGGTCTGATCAATAGTTATGAGTTTCCGCGTGTTTCTTTCATTATCGGCAGTGTACGAAGGTTTTAGGACGAGGTTTGGTTTGACATGAGGTTTATTACCAGAATTGGGTTGTTTGAGCAGCTACTGTGATTAGAAATCATTGCTTCGGGTATTTGAGTTATATGGTACATCATGTGATTATATCTTGGGTTATAGATATGGCTTGATACAGCTTGTACAGTATGTAAATGCGAGATTCTGATCTTATAAAAATTGTGGATGTTGGAAATTGGATTCTAAGGTTTATGGGCTAGGTTGAATTAAGGAACTACAGTTGTGTTGTGTTGTCGGGCCTATATGGGATAGGGTGACGTGAGATCACCCCCCGAGTACGTGCATGGTAAGGTTATACAACGGTTTGATGGCTTTGAGAACAACTCTGGACACGTTTGAGAACGAACATATGTTTAAGTGGGGGAGGATGTAACGACCCGACCGGTCGTTTTGAGCATTTACACTTCGCTCGGTAGTTTACGGGCATGAGTAGCTCCGTATGATGTAATATGACTTATGTGAATCGTCGTTTTTTATTTTCAGGTTATTCGAAATCGAATTGGAAGAATGGACTTCATTGTTGAAGCTTTAAATTGGAAGAGTTGACCAAGTTTGACTTTTTAGTTTGGCCTCGGATTGGAATTTTGATGGTTCCGTTAGCTCCATTGGGCGATTTTGGACTTAGGAGCGCGCCCGGATTGTGATTTAGAGGTCCGTGGTTGAATTTGGCTCGAAATGGCGAAAGTTGAAATTTTGGAAAGGTTGACCGGGAGTGGACTTTTTGATATCGGAGTCGGATTCCGATTCCGGAAGTTGGAGCATGTCCGTAATGTCGAATGTGACTTGTATGAAAAATTTGAGGTCAATCGGACGTGATTTGTTAGGTTTCAGCATCAGTTGTGGAAGTTGATGTTTCAAAGTTTATTGAATCCGAATTGAGGTGTGATTCATCATTCTGATATTGTTTTGTGTGTTTTGAAACCTCGAGTAGGTTCGTGTTATGTTGTGGGACTTGTTGGTATATTTGGACGGGGTCCCGAGGGGCTCGGGCGTATTTCGGTTTGATTTTAGATAATCTTTTCTTCATTTTGGTACTGCTATATTATGCTGTTTTCTGGTATCTCAGTTCTTCATCGCGTTCGCGTGGCAAGTGTCGCGAACGCGTAGTGTATTTTGATGTCTGCAGCAAATGTTCTTCGCTATCGCGCAGTATGTATCGCATTCGCATAGAGTTGTGGCAAGTCCTCTTCGCTTTCGCGTATGGAGGATCGCGTTCGCGTAGTGTTGAGGTTGGCAGCCGGGAATTTGAGCGTTCTTCTATGCGATCGCGTAAGGCTAGTCGCGTTCGCGAAGCTATGGCAGCAGTGTTCATTGTGTTCACATGGGGTGCATCGCGAACGTATAGAGTCTTTTGTGGCAGTGTGCATTTTGTTCATCGCGAACGCAATGGTTTTCCTGCGTTCGCGAAAGAGGACGTCTGGGCAGTGTATATAGTACTTTATTTCGAAGGTTTTAGACATTTTTACATTTTGGGAGCTATGGAGCTCAAATTGAGATGATTTTTGAAGCAATTTTCGCCATATGAATTGGTGTAAGTGTTCTCGACTCGGGTTTGGTTATATTTCATGAATCTACCTTCGTTTTGGTAATTGGATTGCGAATTTTAAAGAGGAAATTGGGAGTTTTGGCCTAAAGTTTCATAATATAAATTTTTGAGTTTTGAACATCGAATTGGGGTCGGATTTGAGTGAAACTAGTATGGTTGGATTCGTAATTGAATGAGTTGTTGGATTTTGTAAATTTGTTCGAGGTGCGGGCTCGGGTTGGGCCTTTGGCCGATCTTGGGCTTTTGATTCAAAATTTGATCTTTTCGATCTGGATTGGTTCCTTTAGCATTTCTTTGATGCATTTGAGTTGTTTTTGGTTAGTTTCGAGCCGTTTGGAGGTCGGAACGCACGGGATGGCATCTTTGGAGCACCGTTTGGCTTGTTCGAGGTAAGTAACTCTTCTAATTTTAGTGCAGAGGGTATGAAACCCCGAAATACATGTAATGTTATTGGCATTGAGGTGACACACATGCTAGGTAACGGGCGTGTGGGCGTGCACCATGTGAATTGGGACTCTGTTATTTCCATGACACTATATAGTGGTCCCACTTTATTGGTATCCATGTTTTCACTATGTGATAAAGTAATTGAGCTACCAATCATGCAAGATATCATGTTTAGGCATTATGCCGATACTGTTTGGACCCATAGTGGTTGTTTCTTACTGTCATCTCACTGATTTCATTGATATTTCATGTTCAGTCATATCCATGCATTCATACCATATCCCAGTCTCAGATATTATTTATTGATACATCATATCATTGTTGTCGGGCTAGTTTCATGACATTGTGAGCCCGTGAGTGAGACTGGAGAGATTGATGACTGAGTGAGGCCGAGGGCCTGAGTGAGAGTGACATTTTGGGATCGGGCTGCATGCCGCAGCATATTATATTGATTATATTTTATATGGATCGGGTTGCACGCCGCAACGAGCCTTCAGGCTATATATATATATATATATATATATATACACACACATATATATTATTGGATCGGGTTGCACGTCGCAACAAGCCTTCGGGCTATATAAATATTTTTGGATCGGGTTACACGCCGCAACAATATTGGATCGGGCTGCACGCCGCAACAATATAGCGCTTGGGCTGAAGGAGCCCCTCCGGAGTCTGCACACCCCCAGTGAGCGCAGTCGACTATATATATGTGGATCGGGTTGCACGCCGCAACGGGCCTTATGGTCATATATGGATCGGGCTACACGCCGCAACAGGTATTGTACAACTCTGAGTGATTGAGTGTGCTGAGCATTGAGCATAGTGAGAGAGATTGCGAGACAGTGAGATTGAGTACTCTTAGAGTGTAAGTACATGAGCTCATCATTTAGATGCATTGCATTTGACATGCGTACTTGAGATACATGCATAGAGATGCATTCCCTTCTGCTACTCGGTTTTGGGGGAATTTATGATTTTACCTGTATCTTGACATAGAGGCATAGAGAAGTACTTCCCTCATGCTATCTGAAAAATGAAACGTCTTACTATTTGTTGAAAGGAGTTTTGGGAAAAATCACAGTTTTCAAACTTACTCGTACTTCGGCTTCTAGGTTCATAGGTTCTACGAGTCATGAGAAAGTTTAGTAGAGTCTTGCGGATCGGTACGGAGACGTCTGTACTTATCTTCGAGAGGCTACAAAACTATTAGAAAAATTCTACTTCTTTCATTCTTATCTTGTGGATTCATTACTTTTGGACTTTGAGCCTTTGTATTTCTATTCTCTTATAGATAATGAGGACACGCACTACCGGATCAGCGGAGCATACACCTGCTCCCCTACTAGAGCCGTGAGAGGCCGGGGCCGGGGTAGAGGATGAGGCGTGGCACATGCTATAGCTAGAGCACATGCCATAGCAACAGTTGAGGAGCCACCGGTAGCTCCAGTTGAGGGATAGGCACCGGAGGTTCCTGTTGCTACCCCCCGACTTCAGGTGACTTTAGCATCGTTTCTCAGTATGTTTGGTATATTGGCTCAGGCAGTATTGATCCCCGTCGCACCAGCTACTTCGCATATTGGGGGACGAGCTCAAACTCTTACCACCCGTACTTCAGAGATGCTGGCTCATGTTGGTCATACTCCGAGTGTGGTGCCGGTATAGCCTGTTATTATAGTTCAGCCTGAGGTCAGGCCAGGGGAATCAAAGGAGGAGTAGAAGAAGCATGAGAGGTTTAGGAAGTATGATCCACCTACTTTTAGTGGCACAACTACCGAGGTTGTGTAGGGCTTTCTAGAGAAGTGTCACTGTATTCTCCGCACCATGGGTATTGTGGAGGTGAGTAGAGTTGATTTTACTATATTTCACCTATCAGGAACAGCGTATCAGTGGTGGCAGGCTTAAGAGGAGGGTAGGCCAGCTAATGCGGCACCACTCACTTGGACTTAGTTTTCAGAGATGTTTTTGAGGGAGTTCGTTCCCCAGACCCTCAGGTATGTGTAGTGCATGGAGTTCTGCATCAGGACACTATGATAGTGTCAGAGTATGTCATCAAGTTCAACGGGTTTTCCTGACATGCACTTACCTTGGTTTCTACAATCAGAGAGTGAGTCCGTAGATTTATCGAGGGGCTCAGTTATGGTGTTCGATTCAGCATGGATCGGGATTTGGAGACTGATACTCCATTTCAGCAGGTTGTAGAGATTGCCAGGAGGTTAGAGCATATTCAGGGTGAGGAGAGGGAGGATAAGGAGTCCAAGAGGTCTCGAGAATCTAGAGGATTCAGTGGATTCTACTCTTAAGCTATGACCCATCACGGTGAAGACTTAGTCAGTCAGCCAGTCCAGTCCGGACTTCAGACTACTCGTGGTGCTCTAACTAGTCAGGGACCTTAGGGTACTCATATGGGGAAATCGTCTTTTAGTGCACCACCTGTGTGGGGTTCCCATATTGATTACCCTAGTCATCCAACACAGACTTAATACCAGTAGCAACGCTCGCAAATGGGTTGTTTGGAGTGTGGCGATACTAGACACATTATGGGGGAATTGTCCTAGACTCGGGAGAGGTGGATCTCATTAGGGCGCACAGGCTATAAGCCCCATTCCATTTGCTACTCCACCTGCACAGCCAGCTAGAGGTGGAGGACAGGCGGGTAGAGGGCGTCCTTGAGGGGGAGGCCCGACCCATTAAAATGCTTTCCATGGTAAGGCTGAGGCCGTGGTACAAGATGGTATCACTACAGGTATGGTTTCGATTTGTCATAAAGGAGCATCAATCTTATTTTGATATGGTCTTATTTATCAGTGTGAGTCCTCATATATGCCTCATATATTGGTAAGTTTCGTGATTCTTGTACTCTACTTATGTGTTTACCTCTGTTGAGAGATTCTATAGTAGCAGCCCGTGTCTATCATTTCGGTTTTGTTCAATAGTGAGAGCTATAAGACCGGAATGAAATTTTGTTTACTCATTACAGTAAGTTTTGATGTGATTTTTAGATGGTTTGGTTACAATTTGTGATTTAGGCGCTCTACCAGCATGGAAAGTCCGTTACGTGTTATGATTTTGTTTCGCGGGATTTAGTTAGTGGAAGGTTTCGGTTGGTGTGATGTATATTCTACTTGTGATTCAGAGCTGAGGATGGGATCCTCGTGTTTTCGTGTATTTGATATGTTTGAACTGGGCTACGTGCCGAGGTGGAGTTACATTGGGATGAGATCCTTGTGATTAGTTCATATGTCTTGTCTCTCCCTTGTGGAATAGATTCTTAGTATGATTCCAATGGGGAGTTGTACCTATTGGACTTGTTCGATAGTTCTCTCATATGTTTCTCTTTCCATATTCAGTCATATTCGAGTTGTGCTTGTTGGGTTTAGATTGCGAGGTATGTGCCAGGGTGGCGTTGGGTGTGACTTGTCGATTGGGTATTTGCCTTCCGTATTCGGGAGTCGACTCCCACATTCGCGAAGGCTGTTGGAGACTGTGAGTCGCGTTCACCACTGAGTTTACGCGTTCGCGAAGAACTTTTTTTGGCAGCTTGTATTTTTGTGCTTTGCGATCGCGAAGAAGAACACCTGGACAGACTTATATTTACTATATTTCGAGAGTTTTTGTTATTTTATTACTTTTTAAGTTAGAGAGCTCTGTTTTTGGCAAATTTGGAGGCGATTTTCCCATTTTCAATTGGGGTAAGTATTCTTGACTCAGATATGGTTATATTTCATGATTCCGTCTTTGTTTTTATCATTAAATTAGTGATTTGAATTGGAAAAATTGGGATTTTTGCAAAAACTTTCCAAAACATAAAATAATGATTTGAAGGCCGATTTGAGGTTGAAATTGGATAATTTTGGTATGGTTGGACTCGTATCGGAATGGGTATTCGAATTTTGTGAATTTTGTCGGGTTTCGAGGTGCGCGCTCGGGGTTGACCTTTTAGTTTTCATTAAAGATTGAAGCTTTATTATCCGAAATTATTTTCTATGGCTCTATTTATAATATTGAGTTATTTTGGCTAGATTCGAGCTGTCCGGAGGTCATTGCACACGGGAAGGTCTATTTAGAGTATTGATTTAGCTTCTTTGAGATAAGTATCTTGCCTAACTTTATGTGGGGGAACGACCCCTTAGGATTTGGGTTAATTGTGTTATTAGAATTATGTGAAAGATGTGTAAGCAAGGCGATGAGTGCGTACTCGGGGTTATATGTTGAAATTGACCGGTTTAGACTCTTAGGCTTCTTTTATGTATTTATTTGAAGTTATTAGCACATGTTATATCTTTTACTTGTCAAGTTTACTCTTATATGCTTTATTTGAAGTTGTTACCTCTTTTTATTGTAATATGACCTCCTTTATTTTTGATTTATTCTTAAGTGAAATTGTTGTTACATGATATCATTTCGTTGTCGGGTTATTCTCATGCATTTAGATGTAGTTGCTAGTTCATGCCATCTTTTTCATTGTTAGATTATGTCATACACTAGAATACGAAGTTTGCCATTTAATGAAAATACCTTCATTATTGAGTTTATTCTTAAGCAACTAATTGAAGTTGAAGTTATTGAAAGTCATTTTTACTTTAAGTTGTAGTTTAATGGGGTATTATTCATTGTTGAGTTACTTTTCCCATTTATTTTCTTTGTATTGAGATTTTGTACACATCGTGTTTGAGCCGTGAGCTATGTGTTGTGGTGATATTGTTGTTATTATTGTTAAGAGGTTGTGCCCTATGGGAACTTGTGGTATGAGTTGATATGTTGTGTTGTTGTGATGTTAGAACATGTGGATTTGTTATGCGGATTGATTGTTGTTATGCGGAGCATAAGGGTGGCATCTTACTATTGTTGATTGTGTTTAGTGATACAGGAGGCTAGTGATATATGTCTGGGCGGAGTGATACATATGGCCATTGTGTTATTGTCTGGGCGGAGTGATACATGTGGATATTATGCGGAGTGATACAGGTAGCTATTGTGTTATTGTCTGGGCGGAGTGATACGGGTGGCTGCTTTGCAGAGTGATACGGGTGGCTATTGTGTTAAATGTCGGGGTGGAGTGATAAGGTTGGCTATTATGATATTGTCAATATATTCGTGTGATGGTGTTATTATCCCTGTGTATGTCATGCACCTTACGTGACTTGTTGTGTTGCTTTCAATGAGCCACTTGATATTTTTGATATTACTTGTTGACTTGGACTATATTAGTACACTCGCACAAGCATACACCATAGCATGCCGTTTACACCGGTTCAGGGGTATGAAACTTGACATTCATTGATCATGCCTATGTATTCTTGTATTATCTACTTCAATTATGATAGTAAGCTTATGACCATGTCGGGCGGATTGTGGTATTGAGCATGTGACCACATCGGACAGATTGTGATTGTGAGCTTGTGACCATGCCGAGCGGACTGAGATATTGGCACATGAGCTATCTGTGCGGTCGTGATTGATAATATGGGCACGAGGTGTCGTGAGCATATGATTTGTGATTTGAGACTCGTGACTTGTAATTTTGGGATGAGATATCCTAGAGTAATTTCATTGTAAGACTTGTGTTAAAACGATTTGATTATTTGGTTGTCATTTATTTTCTTATTTGGTTCACCGGTACTTTAACGGTGTTCTGATTACTTTACTCTTTATATCACTTGTTTATTTCTTGTTGCCATTTACTGATTCTTGCTTTCATTATTAGCTTTATATTTATATACTGTACATGTTATTATGACTAGTAGGTGTCTTATCTTGTACCTCGTCACTACTCCACCGATGTTAGTCTTGATACTTAATGGGTACCAATCGCGGTGTACTCATACTACACTTCTACATATTTTTGTACAGATCCAGGTATTGGATATAACAGACTTAAGCAAAGTTAGCTTCTTGATCGCGAGGATTCAAGGTAGATCTGCTTGATCATCGCAGTCCCTTGGAATCCTTTTTCTTTTGATTGTATTGTTAAATCGTTATCCGAACTGTATAGTATTTTAATTTTGAAATATTTCTATGTATTCATCTAGAGTTCGTGACTCCGTATTACTTAGTCTTGGGAGGTTGTTGTGATTATTGTCGCGTAGTCTTGTTTCACCTTTATTTTTGTATTTATATCAAACTCTGCTATAAAATATTTCTATGTATTCATCTAGAGTTCGTGATTTTGGGGCTTTCCGTTAGATTATAGGGTAAATTTGAAAACCTTTCTAACGGTGAGGGTAGATTTGACCCGACAGTATAATGGAGGGTAAATATGAATAATATATCAAAGTAGAGGGGTATATTTGTCCCTTTTCCCAATGCAGAATTAGTGGTGGAGTTCATAAGTTCTCGAAAAAGAAAAATAATTCAGGGGAGTTTCCTTTACCTCTTGATTTTTACTTGTGAGTCATGGGGACATGTCACAATTTAAAGTGTGGGGTGGGGGATGTAAATATGTGTGTATTGTATTTTTCATCATTATTTTAGAATGTTTTTTAAAAAAGATTTAGACTTTTCCCGTTGATGGAACTTATAGACAGTTTTCTTGAGGGATTAAAGTCAACACAAAAAAAAAATCAAAAAAATGTCTTTTAGTTTTGTTTTAGTTTCTTAGGTAGTGTAATAATTTTTTCTTGATTTTTATTAGTACCACGGTTCTTTTCCAAGGGTTTTTACTTGAACAGGGAGTAGTTAGTATTTTTTACAAATAGAAAATCTTGTGTCATTGTGCTAATTGGAGACAATCATAAGAGTGGTGAGTGCTTTAGTTGTGACATCTAGGATCATTTCTTGACTCTTCTATAAGAGCCTTAAATTGTGTGATTTTGATTCTGGTTAACTGTTTTGACTAGGGAGTCGGGATAGACTCGGTCCTGATTGAGTTATATGCCAATATGTTTGTGAGATTTTGTTGATATTCTGTGCGTGTCAGTTGATATCTAGAACTTGCCTTGTGTGTTTACAAAATGAAATAGCAGTATTATTCAGTCTAGGATGTGATAGAGGCGTTTTTTTGTTAAGCCAGATATATACTTTTACCCACCTAATTAATGTGTATCTTAGTTAGCCCCTTTGAGCTTGTAATCCTATTCTCTTTGGCAATCACACTATAAGCCTAACTCGTTTGTTGAATTGATCATTTATTTGAACCTTTTACATCTCATGAGCACTTGAAATATTTATGAGCTTGATAAAAGCTAAGTGGAGGTATGGTTGGATTTTTAAGTGAAACTATAAAAAAGGAGAAATGTGCACTATTTGAAAAATATTGTGAGAGCCACTTGTAGGGAATTGAAAGGAAAAAAAAGAAATTCAGAACTTAGAAAAAGAAAAAAAAAGTTGGTGTTTGTGTATAATATAGAGAAAAATTATTCCTGATAGTTCTCATCTTGTTTGTGCTTAACGAAATTGGGAGCTCGATGTTGTTATATTGTGAAGGTTGGAGTTTGGTTCAACATAAGTGTGGGGTTTGAATTATTAATGTATATGTATTAATTTGCTCAGGGAGGTGTAGTCTCTATATCTACATGTATCCTACCCGTCCCGCAGCCTACAATACAACCAAATTAAAGTCCTACTTGATCTTTGACTAAATGAGCTCAATTAATAGAGTATTACACTACGGGCAAGCCTATGATACATTTTCTGTGGCATATGAATTTTAATTCTGAGAGTGAGTGAATTCTTTCTATTTTGAGTTCCTAATTGTTCTTGAACTTTATTGTGTGTGGAACTACTCTCTATTGTTTGTGTGAGGGCACATGACTTGCGAAGGAAAAGTAATGTCTTTGGCTTCTATGTTAGAGTAAGTGCGCAAGTTTAAAAAAATTACTTTTTTTGAGTCAAGTCTTGAGGCTGGGATGTTACGACATGGTGCTTAGTCTGCTTTAAATATTCTTGGCATGTGATGAGTTAGGAGAGTTGCTTGAAAAGGCCATCTCTATTTGAAGTATAGTTTGATTGCTCGAGTACGAGCAATGATCTAAGTGTGGGGTGTTGATGGTAAACTAGAAATACAGATTTTTGGCTACTTTGCACCTATTATTTGCTATAATTTAATTGTATTTGAGCTAAAATATGGATAATTTATACCCATTACGTATTTTTGTTGTGCAGGTTAAGAATCCGGGCTAAGACGAGTTTTTGGAGCTAAAAAGGAATAAAAGAGAACTTTGAAGCTTGAGTAAAAGTTCGAGAATTAATCCGGAATTGAGTTGGAGGGTCAAGGACCGGGTACACATATAAAAAAAATAGAAAAAGAGCCAAAAGTGAATATGAAGCTTAAAACTTCAATCCCTCTGAAAAGTGCTGGCGTGAAGAAACAAAGCAGCAGGAACATTTGGTCAACATCTGAATCTTTCCATTGTCACGTCGTGTGCCGTGAGGTGAGTCACGGCATGGCAAGCTAATTTCGGTTTTGTTAAATCCTGTTTTGCCTCAATAAGGATATTTCGGTCCAAGAGTATTTTGTACACAGTATAAATATTTCTAAATATAATTTTGAAGGGGGATTGGACCTAGGAGAGTTTTAGAGAGCTACCACGACTTGAAAATACAAGATTTCATCAATTCTCTTACCAACAATCGGTGTAAAAATGAGAGTTTATATTGTAAAGTTGTCTTTGTTGTTTTCTATGTTCTTAAACTTATTTGTGTGACTTTCTCCATATCTATGGAGTAGTTCTTCTCTAGGGTTTTGACGGATATTGTATTTTGATTGATATTTGTGGATTTAACTCTAGTTTAATTGTGTGATTACGTTTATGGTGCTTTGAATTGATTGCAAATTTGTTCACCAGTTTATTTGATCGAATGAGGAATATTTTAGTGATTAATTTTGCATTATTTGGTTTGGTTTAATTTAGTGATTCTTCTAAGTAATCGAGAGAGCTTTTTAAATTATTGATTAAACCAAGTTAGGAAAATTTTCGAGAGATGTTTTCCTAAAGACTAGCCCATTAACGTGTTCTCGCACATCTTCACAGTGCTTCATATTGGTTTATTTTGTAGAGTTCAGATTTTATCGAGAGAGGAATCTTGACCTTACGTTTAAACTAATCATCGACCGAATTCGTGAGAATCATTAGAATATTAGAAGTGAATTTAAAAAGAGTTAAATCCCGAATAACTATCTTGCACCTATCCTGTCATGACCCTTATTTCTCATATTGATAGCCAACCAATTTAGTTGAACTATCATTCTCTGTGATCAAGGCTAATTAGTCGTAATCATAATTTAGTAGTTATCTGTAGTAATAATTACTCTAAAATAAGTGTTAATCATCCTGAATAGCAAGTAATCCAAAATAGTACTCGAACATTATTTAAATCCAATCCTTGTGGAGATGATAATTTTACTATACTATCTTTATTCCTCAACTGTTGCACATGCCTATCAAGAATGGCGACTAGAATCTCCTCATAAGTCAATTCTTCATTAACTTCAATAGCCTCCACCAGCACATAAAATACCGGGTGCACTAAGGACATCTCTAGAAGTAACTCGAGCCTATAAGATACTTGACCAACCCTCTGCAATTCTGTACTGTCTGATGTACCTTGGATTCAATTTTCCTTTCTTCCCAAATCGCATTATGCCCCTCATGGGAGAAATTTTTAATAATACCCAATCATCCTCTTGGAACTCCAAATCTCGGCGACGCACATCCGAATAAGACTTTTGGTGACTCTGAGCGGTTTTCAACTTTTCCTTAATGATCTTGACCTTCTCCATAGCTTGATACACGAGGTCTAACTTTATCAATTATGCTTCCCCGAATTCAAACCAACAAATGGGAGATCTTCATCTCCTACCATATAGAGCCTCGAACAGTGCCATCTGAATGCTGGCATGATAGCTGTTGTTGTAGGCAAATTCAGTGAGTGGAAAATGATCATTCCAGCTACCCTAGAAGTCCAAAACATAAGTAAGAAACATAATCCTCATGCATTTGTATAGTCCGTTCTGCCTTTCCGTCGGTCTGTGGATGGAAAGTTGTACTATAATTCACCTGAGTATCCAAACCTTGCTAAAAATTCTGCTAAAAGTTAGCGGTGAACAACGACCCTCGATCCAAGATGATGGAAACTGGAGTGCCATTATAAGGCCCCGTAAAATTTCGCCAAGGAATTCAAGTTTTGTGGTACCGAGGTAGGGTGATGGGTACAGATGTAGTAGTTAATATTTGCGGCGAGCTTGCGAGCTGCTGTACAAATATTTTGGGTTGAAGAATGCACTGAGGAGTTGATGGTAAATTTTGGCTGAAGAAGGTGATTCTACGGTCAGTTTCGCGAACGCAGAACCATTTCGTGGGCCGCATAATCAACGCGGAGTTGAGCAGAGAATTTGTTTAATTTTGAAGGTTGTTCTGCGGTCCATTAGGTGATAGCATAGTTGTTACGTGGTCCGCACATCCGTCACAGATTTGGCATGAAGAATTTTGGAGAGTGATTCTGCGGTCCACTCTGCGGCCGCATAAGTGGTCTGCGGACCACAAATCTGTCACAGACCGGTCCAGACCAGCCTAGTTCTTAGCATCATTTTTGCGGTCTATTTTGCGGGCTGCATATCTGTTATGCGGTCTATTTTGCGACCGCAGACCTGAGTTCGGAGGGTCCATTTTCCTATTTTATAACCTGACCCCATTTCTTAGAAAATGACTTTGGGGTTATTTTGGCCGGGAAAAAAAAACATATTTTAGAGATATGGGAGTGCTTTAGAAAGGGAGGAAGGAGACCCAAGTGCATTGATCATCAATCCCTGCCCCAATCTTGAATATTCAAGGGAATCATTTACTAGACCACCATCTATCCGGGTAAGTTCCTGTCCTATACCACTCATGTAAGTTATTTTATGGTTTAAGTATATTGTGGGATTGGAATAAGGCCATGCATGTGCCAATAACTTGTAGTATGTGGGGTTAATAAACTATTTGTGGTAGTATATTGTTGAAATTGGTTGAGGGAGGAAGAGATTACTATTGTAGAGCTTTATACTCTATTTTGCATACTAGGTGTTTGACAAACTTCCTAAGAGAGTTACAACTGGTGAATCTTTCTAATTATTATCCGATTTTCACTATTTTCCTATAGATTGTTATTGCTAGAAGTGTTGGGACGTTGTAGTAACTTAAGGAAAGCTCAAACAAGGTATGTTGGCTAAACTCCTCTTTTAGAATTGGACCCACACAATGGCCTTGTAAGTCCCGTGTTGCTCATTATAAATTGATTATTCCGAATAATCCTTGTGTCAAAAGATATATGCATTCAATTTGTATTCCAAGTGTTCTTATATGATGAGTTACTATTTTAGAAGGTGATTAAGCATGGGTTTTGTGTTAATATGTTATGATTTGAAAGTATAATTCTAATGAAAACTAGCATGTCGAATTGTGTAAGAAATCACATGTGCCTAAGACGCTTAATTTGGTTAGTTGCTCAAATGTGTATTTTAAGTCTTGAGTAGAAATGTCTTGTTGTTGATAATCTATAAGGATGCTTGAAAGTGAAAGAAGTGAGTTGGAGATATAAAGTGTGGCCAACGTGCCAAGAATGGAAATTATACTTGTGGCCAGTGGTGCCAATGAAATGAAATGACGTGAGAAAGGTTATGAAATGAGCCTTGATTCAACTTTTCATAATTGACTTCGAAAATAGATGTGCCTAGAATCTTATGCACTCAAGTCATACCCAAATATGGTTGTTTTAACTAATGCTATGCTTTATAAGTATTCCCAAAGTGTTTTGAGCTTTTATATATTCATGAGTTGAAATTGTGTATTGCCCTTTTGGGAAAAAAGTATTTCAAGAATGAGTGATGTGTTAAAGATTTTCTATTGTGACTTAATTATGGTATACCCTTTTTTGGAAAGAAAACCTTGTATGAAATCAATGTAATCAAACACTTATTTCTCATATAATGAAACCTTATGGACTTACACTTGCTAAGGACAAAGGTGACAAATGGTTGATTGGAAAAGAACTCTTTGTACAAACTATTATCGTTTTGGGAATCTAAAATTATGGTATTGTGATGACACCTCCACCCCCATACATTGGGGTGAGGCGGCAAAGCCGCTTTGTGTAGAGTTGTGATATTGTGCTTACACCTCCACCCGCATACATTAGGGTGAGGCGACATGGCCGCTTTTTATAGAGTTGTAGTATTGTGATTAAACCTCCACCCGCATACATTGGGGTGAGGTTGCATGGCCGCTTTGTGTAGAGTTGTGGTATTATGATTACACCTCCACCCGCATATATTAGGGTGAGGCGGCAGGGCCGCTTTGTGTAGAGTTGTGGTATTGTGATTACATCTTCACCCGCATACATTGGGGTGAGGCGGCAGGGCCGCTTTGTGTAGAGTTGTGGTATTGTGATTACACCTCCATCCGCGTACATTGGGGTGAGGCGGCAAAGCCGCTTTGTATAGAGTTTATAGCATTGTGATTGCACCTCCACCCGTATACATTGGGGTGAGGCGGCAGGCCCGCTTTGTGTAAAAGTGGTTACAGAGGATCCTCGACTTGAAAATTATAAATGTTATTAGAAGTTCTTAATAAATTTGTTTTGACTTTAACGACTATCTAAGCCCTTTATTTGTTACCATGATTCATCATATCCATGTTGTATTTCCAAGTACTTGAATAGGTGTTTTGGTTTTCATACTAGTACTATTCCACATGTACTAACGTCCCTTTTGCTGGAGGCGCTGCATCTTCAATGGATGCTGGCGGTTCATCAACGGGCGGTCTTGATCCTCTATAGCAGTACATCCTCCTCTCAGCTGACTTGGTGAGCCCCACTTCATATCGGGGTCTTGTATCTTTTGTTTCTCATGTATTGTGTATTGAGGTATAGCCGGGGCCTTATTGCCGACACTATCCTAGTACTCTTTTGTACCCGTTAGAGGCTCCGTAGACATGGTGTGGGTTGTACGTTGGTATTGGGAAGGTCAAAATAAAGATGTTGTAATTGTATCATATGTTCCACTTCTAAAATATGGGTGTGTAATGTAATATTTTGGGGACTTATAAATGAAGTAGCTAATAATAATGAATTGGTTTTGTATACATGATCTCCTTATTGTTTAATTAATGAAGATATATCTTCTTGTTATTCATGGGTGAGTTTGGGTAGAAGAAAATCTAGCAGCTTGCTCGGCAAGGTTATCCTGGTTGAGTGTCGGTCGCGCTCCCCGTGGGCGGGGCGTGTCATCCATGCAATTTGACTATTTCCTTAAGATACAACTGAGCATAGTGTTCTGCTGTGTCGGTGGCCTTAACAGGCAGGAAGTGTGCTGATTTTGTGATTCGATCCACAATCACCCAAATTGAGTCAAACTTACGAGGCGTGCGAGGTAGACCTACTACAAAGTCCATATTGATCATCTACCACTTGCACATTGTAATTTATATATTATGTGCCAAACCACCAGGCTTCTAGTGTTCGGCCTTCACTTGCTGACAGTTTGGGCATCTAGCCACAAAGTCCGCTACATCCCTCTTCATGTCATTCCACCAATAGAATCCCTTGAAATCATGGTACATCTTTGTAGAGCCTAGGCGCACGGATTACTTAGAATTATGAGCCTCGGTTATGATCCTCTCTCGAAGACCATCCACATTCGGAACACACAATTGCCCTTGGTACCTTAGCGTACCATCATTTGTGCCAAGAGTAAAAGCCATGGTCTTGTGTTTATTAATCCCCTCCTTCAATTACACCAATAACAGATCCTCATATTGTTTCTCCTTGACTTCCACTACAAGTGATGACTCGTCCTATTTTGCACAATCACCCCTCTTCACTAGAGTCCGCGAGCCGGACTCTCAAACTAGCCAACTGGTGAATTTCCTTGGCCACCGGTCTTTGGTGTGCCTCCAAGTGGGCCAAACTACCCATAAATTTCCAGATAAGAGCATCAACCACAACATTTGCTTTCCCCAGATGATATAGTATGTCGATGTTGTAGTCTTTAAGTAACTCAAGCCATCTCCCTTACCTCAGATTCAACTCTTTCTGCTTGAAGATGTATTGAAGACTCTTATGGTCCGTGAATATGTCAACATGTACCCTATTCAAATAATGACGCCAAATCTTCAATGAAAATACCACAACCGCATAATTCTTCTCATGTTCTGTCAAGACCCAAAATCTCACCCGTCGTGATGTCGTGATGGCGCCTATCTCAATACTAGGCAAGCCGACAACCTCAATAAGCCACATTTTTCTCTTAAGTTCGAAATCATAATATTTGAATTTCCATAGAAAAATCTCACAAATTACTAACATAAGATACATTCCCAAAACCCGGTGTCACCGAGTACATGAGCATCTAAATGATAACAGAGTCTAAATGATAAAAACACTATCTGAAAAATGTAGAACCGTACTACAACTAAAAAGAAGGGAGTGAAGGTCTGCAGATGCCAAGAAGCTACCTCGATAGTCTCCACAAATAAAGCTCCAAAAAACTAGCAACCGCCGTGTCCAGAAGTACATGGATCTGTACACGTAGTGCAAGGTGTAGTATGAGTACAACCAACTCAGCAAGTAACAATACTAAATAAAGAGCTGAAGATAGTGACGAGCTTCATAATTGAGTCCAATTACAGTAATTTCCAACATACGATTTAGGGCATGCTTTCAAGTTCAACATTTTAACACTCAACAGTAATTTCATATCAAATTCGACAGAAAAAAGGATAATATCTTTCAGAAATCTACAACACAGTAATATATGACAATTGTAGTGCAATCAGAATGAAATCATATACATCCTCTCAGGACCACAGTCACTCAGCCATTTCATTCACTCAGCACTCATCACTCGCACTCAGTAGGTACCCGCGCTCACTGGGGGTGTGTATAGACTCCAGAGGGGCTCCTACAACCCAAGCACTATAATCTGCACGGACAACTCATGTAGTGCACGGATAACTCACATGCTATAATATCAATATCTGGATCCGCATGGACAACTCACGTGTTGCACGGACAACTAACGTGATGCACGGATAACTCACGTGCTATAGTATAATATATGGATCCGCACGGACAACTCACGTGCTGCACGGATAACTCACGTGCTACACGGACAACTCACGTGCTATAGTATAATATATGGATCCGAACGGATAACTCACGTTCTGCACAGAAAACTCACGTGCTATAATATAATATCTCACAATCAGGCCTTCGGCCTCACTCAGTCATAAATCTCTCCATTTTCTCGGGCTCTCAATAATCATGAAAAATCAGCCCAAACAACAATGATATGATGCATCAATAATGAACAATAGATACTGAGATAAAATAAACAAGTAAACTGTGACTGAGTACAAAACAACAATTAAGCAGATAGTTCAATATATGCATGACCTATGTGGGTCCCTATAGTGCCAACACATAATCTAAACATGATTTGTGGTTCAATTTCTCTACTACATGGAGAATGTACAGATAACAACAGATTATTCAACTACACAGTTCCATGGAATTTGACCAAGCCACAATTCCTACAGTGCACGCCCACACGCCCATCACCTAGCATGTGCGTCACCTCAAAACCGATCACATAATACAAAAATTCAGGATTTCATACCCCCACGACCAAATTTAGAACTGTTATTTACCTTAAATCGTGTAATTCTTTATTCTGCAATGCCTTTGCCTCGCGAATCGGTCTCCAAATGCCTCGAATCTAGCCACAAATAATTCAATTCAGTCAATAAAATTTATTAGAATTAATTCCATAAGAAAATACTAATTTTCCAATAAAATTCGAAATTTAGCTCAAAAATTGCTCGTGGGGCCAATGTCTCAGAACCCGACAAATATTACAAAATCCGAAAGCCCATTCAACTACGAGTCTCCTCAACTCGACCCTCAAATCTTCAAATTAAATCGAGAGGGTTTTCCAAAATTTTCAACTTAATTCACCCATTAAATGATAGATTCAAAGGCATAATCATGGAAATTAATCAAAATTGGATAAGAATAACTTACCCCAAACACCCACGCAAGAATCTCTCCAAAAATCGCCTTCTACCGAGCTCCCAATTCAATTTTGTGTTATGAACTCAAAACCCCCATTTTGGGACTTTTAATTCTGCCCAGATATGCCTTCTTCGCGAACGCGGAAGTTCGCGAAGCACAAACTCGACTGCCTAGAATTAACCCTTCGCAAATGAGACACAAGCCTCGCGAACATGAAGCTTTGTTGTCCCCTCACTTCGTGAACGCGACACCCCCACGCGAACGCGAAGGCCAAATACATGGGATCTCCAACTGCCTTCTTTTCTTCACGAACGCGAAGCTTTAATACCAGCTCCTCTTCGCGAATGCAAGACCTCCTCGTGAACTCGAAGGGCAAATCATGCCTACCTCAATTTCCCTTTTGCGAATGCGAGGGACCACTCGCGAATGCGAAGAAAGAAACCAAAAAAACACACCAGCAGTCTTCAGCCAACATGCCAAGTCCAAAAATGATCCGTTAACCTCCCGAAACTCACTCGAGCCCCCGGGATCTCAACCAAACATACAGTCAAGTATCAAAACATCATACGAACTTATTCGAACCCTCAAATCACTTCAAACAATACTAAAACCACGAATCATATCCCAATTCAAGCCGAATGAACTTTGAAATTTTAAATTTCTACAAACAACGCCGAAACCTATCAAATCACGTCCGATTGACCTCAAATTTTGCACACAAGTCATAAATAACATAACGAATGTATGAAAATTTTCAGAACTGGATTCTAACCCCGATATCAAAAAGTCAACGCCCGACCAAACTTCCCAAAAATTTGACTTTCGCCATTTCAAGCCTAATTCCACTACAGACCTCCAAATAATTTTTCGGACACACTCCCAAGTCCAAAATCACCATACAGAGCTATTGTAATCATCAAAATTCAAATCCGAGGTCGTTTACATATAAGTCAATATCCGGTCAACTTTTCCAACTTAAGTTTTCAATTAAGAGACTAAATGTCTCATTTCACTCCGAAATCCTTCCGGACCCGAACCAACTAACCCGGTAAGTCATAAAATAACTATAAGACATAAATTGAGTAGTAAATTGGAGGGAGGGGGTTGTAATTCTCAAAATGACTGGCCGAGTCATTACATTCTCCCCTCTTAAAGAAATGTTCGTCCTCGAATCCTAGAGTCTCAAATAGGTATGGATATTTGTTCCGCATCTCCCGCTCAATCTCCCAAGTAGCTTCTCCGGCTGGCTGGCCTCTCCACTGTACCGTCACTGATGCTATGTTCTTTGACCTCAGCTTTCGAACCTGCCGGTCTAAAATGGCCACCGGCTCCACATCATAAGTCAAATTACCATCCAACTGCACTGTGCTGAAATCCAAAACATGAGATGGATCCATGACATACTTCAGGAGCATAGATACATGAAACACTGGATGAACACTCGATAGACTAGGCGGCAATGCAAGTTCATAAGCCACCTCTCCAAGTTTCTTAAGTATCTCAAAAGGCCCAATATATCGATGGGTCAACTTGCCCTTCTTCCCGAACCTCAACACCCCCTTCATAGGTGAAATCTTGAGCAGAACCTTCTCCACAACCATGTAAGCAACATCACGCACCTTTCTGTCAGCATAACTCTTCTGTCTAGACTGCGTCGTGCGAAGCCGCTCCTGAATCAATTTAAATTTATCCAAAGCATCTTGAACCAAATCAGTACCCAATAGTTTAGTCTCACCCGGCTCAAACCAACCCATCGGAGACCGACACCATCTCCCATATAAAGCTTCATACGGAGCCATCTGAATGCTCGATTGGTAGCTATTATTGTAAGTAAACTCTGCCAGTGGTAGAAAATGGATCCCAAGAACCCCCGAAATCTATAACACAAGCGCGTAGCATATCTTCCAATATCTGAATAGTGCGCTCGGACTGTCCGTCCGTCTGAGAGTGAAAAGCTGTACTCAGCTGAACCTGTGTACCTCATTCTCGCTGTACTGCCCTCCAAAACTGTGATGTAAACTGCATGCTAAGAGTTGTTCCTAATCCTTCGAATCACTATTCCACATTACCACGCATATACCCGGGGGTGATCCCCGTCACCATATTCTATATAGGCCTGACAACATAACATAACTGAAAATCATTAATTTAACTTTAGCCCAAAAAACTTGGAGCCCCATTTCTAACATCCATAATTCTTTTCTAGACCCGAATCTCACATTCACACACTGTGTAAGTCCGAACAAACTATATCAAGCCATAGCCATAACTCACGATGTAATCACATGATATCACACAACTTGCATACTCGCAACACCATTTCCGATCTCGGTAACTACTCCAAACCAACTAAGTACTATATAAAACCCCACATCCCACATTACCTCGTTCCAAAACTTTCATACACTGCTGATAATAAAAGAAACACATGGAATCTCATAACCCCTTATCAGATCAACAAGTCATGGAGTTATCTCGCCCCAACCAGAACTATAATCACTTTCTAAGCCGACTTTCAATGTCATCCTCCCAAATATACCATAATCAAACCTGATAGTACCCATTCTAGGTCAATGACCATATATTATTAAACACAACTATCCCAAAAATATGCCACACCAATCTAATTCAAGTCATAAACTACGCATTCCGTGTACCCAAAAATGAAAATGTTTCAAAGAAGAGAACCGTTTCGCAAGTTCAACAAGCATTTCTACAACCGAAATGCTATGAGCTCGCCATACATAGTAAAACTAAGACACACAAATCTAATAACGGTAACCAGCTCTCCTAGAGCTCACATTAAGAGCAACCCGCACAACACACCACATCTATTATGCCATCATGTGACAAGCACGAGAATCTCATTATTAACTCTGAGTCACCAGCATATTACATACCCGGTCAATTAGAAACCTTCCATTTTCTCTCATCCACGAGGAATTCACAATGCACAACATGTTTCCCACACCGGTAGAAAATATCTAGTTCAAACCATGGTAGAAACCATCAAGAACACTTTCAAATCCATTTGGGCATAACCAAGCTATCAAAACTGAATTCCTCTAACTTGACCAAGCCACGCAGGTCACCAAACCCAAGAATATTGCCACCAAAACATCTGTAAAGTCTCACCACAACATAATTATCCCAAAAGCACCGAACATACCATTACCATACTGGTCTAACCTAATACCCAGTTGTCCTATTTTCTTCGAGTTTCTTCTGAATTACCCTCAAGTTGACACTTCTCCTTGTCAGAACACTACCATCCTCACCCAAAGATCACTACAACACATCCTAACATAAAACCACACCGCCCTAAGTCCCATAAGCCACTGTATTCTTCTTAAGCACCTCCATAAATACCATAACCGAGACACCCACTCTTAAGGACCTTAAGTGAATTTATAATTTTTCCTCTTTCCTTTCTTATACTGAAATGTAGAATCCATAGTCAAACAGAATTATTGCACGTCCCGATACCATCCAATGTAAGTAACCGATTCTAGTGATATACAAATTTGAAAATTTTTCAATTGCCACATATACATTTTGAATCCAATAGAACCCTCTCGAGAGTCATCCACTCTGCTCAAATCTAATTTGCTCTGCCCAAACGGGCCAAAAGACACGTGCTCCTTTAGCACACTCAGCACTCAAAGAAGTAACCTTGCCTTAACACGACCAATCAAATTCATACTTCGTGCATACTAAATCCTTCAAAATAACAACTTAATCATTCCATAATTTATATATTTTCATACAGTGAAATATAACCCGTATCCAGAAATTTCCTTACCCGAGTCATCCTCGATCTCCACCTCTGCAAGTCATCACTAACCCACAAGTATGCCTCAGATCAAAACTTAAATTTTAACATATATCCATGAAATTGAATTGTCAATAGCAGGCTCCCCTACTTGGCTCAAAGCCATACAACAAAACACTCCATAACTCACAATACCCATACTTTATTACTACTATAATACTTCAGTTAGTTCAACAAAAATTCTTCTCAAGCTTACGCAAAACCCACCATAAAATACCTCAATCATCCGCTAAGTTCGCATTTATTCTCGTGACAGTTAAGTCAACTTTCTCAACAGGATTCAAATTCCAATCTCAACACATACGCCTAGCTGGTAGAAAAAAACTCTCTACTAAACATTATAAGGAACACACCTACATAGATTACTCTGTAGGAGATAACCCGCCTGCTTACCTCAAATTGGCATATTGCTATACCCTTTCGCAGCCACAATTACCACAAAATCACTTAATATTTCTGAGTTTGAACTCATCAACACAACATGAAAATCTACTTCGCTCCTTAATTAAACAGCATGACAAATCCCTCAATGCACTCACAACTCAAGATTGTACGTCACATCAAAACAAGAATGAAGTACCCAATAGCAAACTCTTGAGTCACAAGTAAAATTTATTTGTCTCATTCAACCCATCTGAACACATCCTGTATTCACATCATACTTATCATATAACATATAGTCATTCAATTGCTCATCGAGCCACAAATTCCACTCATAGGAATACTACCGAATGCATAAGTCCAATTGCACAGGTTCTCACAACCGAAACTATCGAGCTTAAGCTGCGGTCTAACTCCGGCCTCAAGTCCTCCAGACTGGCCCATCAACAAAACACAGAATACTCATCTCGAACCTCATTCATGAAATCACAAGCCAGCGATACACAACAGATACTGAGCGCTCACATACGCACACGAATGCATGGAAGAAATTCAAAGAGTTATGTTTCAAGCTGAATCAATTCCGCACGATAGAATACGAGAAAGTGAAATTTTCCTAAAGGTTCGGTAGACTCTCAAAGATAAGTACAGATGTCTCTGTACCGATCCGCAAGACTCTACTAAACCTGCTCATGACTCGTGAGACCTATTTAACCTAGGCTCTGATACCAACTTGTCACGACCCAAATTCTCACCCGTCGCGATGGCGCCTATCTCAATACTAGGCAAGACGACAATCTCAATAAGCCATATTATTCTCTTAAGTTTGAAATCATAATATTTGAATTTCCATCGAAAAATCTCAGAATTTACTGACATAAGAAACATTCCCAAAACCTGGTGTCACTGAGTACATGAGCATCTAAATGATAACAAAGTCTGACTGATAAAAACACTATCTGAAAATGTAGAACTGTACAACAACTGAAAAGAAGGGAGTCAAGGTCTGCAGACGCCAAGCAGCTACCTCGATAGTCTCCACAAATAAAGCTACGAAAAACTAGCAACCGCCGTGTCCGGAAGTACCTGGATCTGCACACGTAGTGTAGGGTGTAGTATGAGTACAACTAACTCAGCAAGTAACAATACTAAATAAAGAGCTGAAGATAATGACGAGCTTCACAGTCGAGTCCAATTACAATAATTTCCAACATAAGATTTAGGGCATGCTTTCAAGTTCAACATTTAACACTCAATATCAATTTCATATCAAATTCGACTGAAAAAGAGGATAATATCTTTCAGAAATCTCCAACACAGTAATATATGAAAATTGTAGTGCAATCGGAATGAAATCATATGCATCCTCTTAGGACCACTGTCACTCATCCATTTCATTCACTCAACACTCATAACTCGCACTCAGTAGGTACCTGCGCTCACTGGGGGTCTGTACAGACTCCGGAGGGGCTCCTACAACCCAAGCACTATAATCTGCACGGATAACTCACGTACTACACGGACAACTCACGTGCTATAGTATTAATATCTGGATCCACACGGACAACTCACGTGCTGCACGGACAACGCACGTGCTATATTATATTATCTGGATCCGCACGGACAACTCACATACTGCACGGATAACTCACGTGCTTTATTATAATATATGGATCCGCACGGACAACTCACATGCCACACGAACAACTCACGTGCTATAATATAATATCTCACAATCAGACCCTCGGCCTCACTTAGTCATAAATCTCTTTAGTCTTTCGGGCTCTCAATAATCATGAAAGATCTGCCCAAACAACAATGATATGATGCATCAATAAGGAACAATAGAGACTGAGATAAAATAAACAAGTAAACTGTGACTGAGTACAAAACAACAATGAAGCAGATAGTTCAACATGTGCACGACCTATGTGGGTCCCTACAGTGCCAACACATAATCTAAACATGATTTGTGATTCAATTTCTCTACTACATGGAAAATGTACAGAGAATATTAGATTATTCAACTATACAGTTCCATGGAATTTGACCAAATCACAATTCCTACGGTGCACGCCCACACGCCCATCACCTAGCATGTGCGTCACCTTAAAACCAATCACATAATACAAAAATCTAGGGTTTCATACCCTCAGGACCAAATTTAGAACTGTTACTTACCTCAAATCGTGTAATTCTTTATTCTGCAATGCTTTTGCCTCGCGAATCGGTCTCCAACCGCCTCGAATCTAGCCATAAATAATTTGATTCAGTCAATTAAATTTATTTATAATTAATTCCATAAGAAAATACTAATTTTTCAATAAAATCAAAATTTAGCTCAAAAATTGCTTGTGGGGCCCACATCTCAGAACCCGACAAAAGGTACAAAATCCGAAAGCCCATTCAACCACGAGTCTAACCATACCAAGTTTACCAAAATCCGACCTCAACTCGACCCTCAAATCTTCAAATTAAACTGAGAGGGTTTTCCGAAATTTTCAACTTAATTCACTCATTAAATGATGGATTCAAAGGCATAATCATGGAAGTTAATCAAAACTGGATAAGAATCAGTTAACCCAAACACCCACGCAAGAATCTCTCCAAATATCGCCTTCTACCGACCTCCCAATTCAATTTTGTGTTATGAACTCAAAACCCCCGTTTTGGGACTTTTAATTCTGCCTAGATATGCCTTCATCGCGAACGCGGAAGGAGCCTCGCATTCGCGAAGCACAAACTCGACTGCCCAGAATTAACCCTTCGCAAACACGACACAAGCCTCGCGAACGAGAAGCTTTGATGTCCCCTCACTTCGCGAACGCGACAGCCCCCACGCGAACGCGAAGGCCAAATGCACGGGATCCCCAACTCCCTTCTCTTCTTCGTGAATGCGATCCCATTTTCGCGAACGCGAATCTTTAACACCAGCTCCTCTTTGCGAACGCGAGACCCCCTCGCAAACACGAAGGGAAAATCTTGCCTGCCTCAAATTCTTTTTCGTGAATGCGAGGGCCCACTCGCAAACGCAAAGAAGGAATTCAGAAAAACACACCAGTAGTCTTCAGCCAACATGCCAAGTCCCAAAATGATCCGTTAATCTCCCAAAACTCACCCGAGCCCACCGGGACCTCAACCAAACATACCATCAAGTCCCAAAACTACATACGAACTTAGTCTAATTCTCAAATCACCTCAAACAATGCTAAAATCATGAATCATACCCCAATTCAAGACTAATGAACTTTGAAATTTCAAATTTCTAACAACAATGCCGGAACCTATCAAATCACGTTCGATTGATCTCGAATTTTGGACACAAGTCATAAATGATATAACGGAACTATGAAAATTTTCAGAACTGGATTCCGACCCCGATATCAAAAAGTCAATCCCCCGGTCAAACTTCCCAAAAATTCGACTTTCGCCATTTCAGGCCTAATTCCACTACAGATCTCTAAATAATTTTTCAGACACGCTCCTAAGTCCAAAATTACCATACAGAGCTATTAGAATCATCAAAATTAAAATTCGAGGTCATTTACATATAAGTCAATATCCGGTCAACTTTTTCAACTTAAGTTTTTAATTATGAGACTAAGTATCTCATTTCACTCTGAAATCCTTCCGGACCCGAACCAACTAACCCGGTAAGTCATAAAATAAATGTAAGGCATAAATTGAGCAGTAAATGGAGGAACAAGGTTATAATACTCAAAACGACCGGCCGAGTCGTTACAATATTATTGCATGGTGAGGTCAAGAGTAAAAGTACAAAGGGTGATGTCGTGCCATTTTCATATCATTGATTTGACTCATAACAATATACAAAAAAACCCATCAATACCCTCTGGTAAGGTCAACACCGGTGTCGTGGTCAACCTTGACTTCAACTCTTGAAAGCTCTTTTCACAAGCATCTAACCACTGGAATTTAGTTGCCTTCTATGTCAATTTGGTCAATGGAGAGGTAAGAGAAGAAAACCCCTCCACAAACCTTCTGTAATACCGAGCTGTCGCACTCCGTTTTCTCGTGAAAGCGGGCCTCGACGTGAGACAACTCTTTTGGATGGAAGATAGGGTGTTAAAAGAAGAAGAGTCGCCACCTAACGATTTTTGGGGTGCATTAGGGCACCAATTATGCAGATAACTCTGTTTTGACTAGTCAACGTCACCAAAGATCGGGTAAGGACTCAAATTACCTCAAAGAGAAGGTGTTAGGTACTTTTCGAGGTCCACAACTATGGGTCCCGGTCAAACTTAAGATTATGTGGATTACATTTAAACTAGGTGATCAAATAAACAAAGGGAATTCATAAGTCAAAGAACATAATTAGTACAAGTCTTAGTACAAATATAGGGATACAATTATTTAGATCTAATAACCACACATAAAGAAAAAACAAAAGGTGCGGGGGTCCTAAGTATTTTAGCCTAAAGGATCACCCCGTGCAACATAAATAATACTTCGTAACTCCCTTGGAATATGGAGTTACTCATATTATTCAACGGGCACAAACTATCATCTCCTGCTACCCGATTACTATGTTAAAGTTGTTACCTAAAAGCGTTCTAATTCAATTCTAAGTCGTACCCTACATGTGCACTACCTATCCCATACCTATGGTCCAGGAGGTATTGGACCTCTATTTGGGTGGTTCTAGACCTCACTTAGGCTGCTCAGAAATATCAAAACCAGGCGACACACAAAAACACATTGGACTTCAAATATAGGCAGTTAAGGCTCAAGTTTGCCTCCACACTTAAGCAACACATGCACGCACGACAAACTTCATGTTAAGTAATTCAGAATTAAGAAACTTAAATCCCTATAGACATGATTTCTATGTGACAAGGCATGGTTTCTAGTGAACAGTACGAGATAATAGAAAATAAGACGATCAAAATCCTATAGGCATGATTTCTAGTGAATATGCTGAAATGAATTGAAAGAAAGTTCATTGACATTTGTTCCTATAGGCAGGTTTTCTAGTAACACGTTGCAGTAAGAATAATTGCAGCATTTGAATTCATGTTTGCCAACAGACAGTGTACGTGTGTGTTTATCCTAATGACATGGTTTCTACAGTGCACATATAAATTGAACAACACATATAGCAAGAGAATCAATGAGTCCTATAGGCATGTTGTCTACCCCCTTTTACACAAACATTAAGAATCTATCTCTTCCCCATTTTTACTAACACCCCTAATCGTTTATACAAAAGTTATTACAGGCCCAATAATGAGTAAGATACAAAATATTGTACAAATAATGACAATAGGCCCACAGCAGGCCCAAATGAAATACCGAGCACTGTCTGGGCCTTCAACAGCATACCCAAACTTTCAACAAAGAGCCATGTTCATCAACACAACCCAGAATCCATAGAAGAGCTCAAAGCACACAATCATATTGCCAAGCATTGGATTACTTAAACCAACCAACTTGCATGTTCGTGGGACAATAAAAAGAAGGTACTGGGATAATTCAGGTTCCAGTATTAGGAGAAATGCCTAGGGACCCAAATCCCAGTGTGTCAGAGTTCACAAGGGCCTTAAAAGGACCCCGAGAAGTGCTCACACTAGGGAGGTCAGTAGTAAAAGCCTTGGTAGCCTTGGATTTCAGCCGGCTAAGAATAAGAAGTTAAGAGAGCACAGGTGACAAGTGAAAGAGAGTGAACTAAGGTTGAGAGACAATAATTGAGGGACACAGACATAGTCAAGTTGAGCATATAGATCAGATAATCGAACAAGTCACAGGATTTAAGAACAAACTTAGAAAAGATTTAGAAATAAGTTCAACACTTAGCGCATAGGCAGTCCCATATTAGCAGAGTTAAGGAAAGAACAAGTTTGCAAGATTGGCAAAAATTATCACACACAAATTCATAATACCAAATAAGTGAAAATCTAAAAGGTCCAAATTATGCTAAGTATAGTTCCTAGTGTTTACAAAATAGCCATGTTAATTTACGCATGATAGGGAAGCAAATTATGACAATTACTGGTAAATCAAGGGAGCCAAAAATATGCTAAAGGGCATATTAACAGAGAACTAGTCATGGTTGATAAAAAAAAGATCTTGATACAGGATTAAAACATGCTACATAGACAGGATACCAATACATAAATTCAGAATAGAATAGGAAGAGAAATTTGTGTCATATAGCAAATGCAAACACTCGGGTTTTGAACACAATCAACTAGTTAAACTAAAGAGAGTACAAATTATGCAGATGAAGCATGTTCGAATAAAAGAGTTGGCATTTTGAGCAGAACTAAACACTAAAAAGATGCTAACTAGGGCAAAGGTCACACACAGTAGTGGTTCAGAACATATTAACTTAGGAGAATCTAAATTACTTGAATCAGGCTTAGGCACGTTTTGACTAGCAACATTATAAAGTTAAAGGTTAAAAAGACCTAAAATTGAAGTAAAGCAAATAGAATTGCACACAAGAATAACCCAGAAAACACATTAAGCTATGAACCTCAGAAGTGAAAACATATGCAAATTTCAGATATATAAGAATTGAAATTGCAAAAGTACAGTAACTCACCAGTTAAACCAATAATAGTAAAGAATCAAAATTCCACAAGAACCCAGAATCTCAATGTGTCAAAGTTTTCAAGAGCTTCGAAAGAACTCCGGGCAATGCTCGCACCAAAAGGAGGTTGAGTAACAAGGTCTTAGTGGCCTTGGTTTTCAGCCGGCCAAAACAGAATATAGAACAAGAGAATAACAAAAACCCAAATTTAGTGAAGAATATGTCGATTCAAGTCTGTCTCAAAGGGGAATGGGGAGGGGTTTATATATAAGTAAGATTTGAATGACCACACAAGGAAACAGAGTAAATCTAACAACAAATAAGGATAGAAAGCATGCAAAATAAGTTCAAAATCAATTTAGGAGAGAAATCGGGTAAACCCTAGTTTTTTAGCGAAAGTGTAAATCAACAGAGATCTAAATAAAATTGGACTCACATAATATGGTATTGAACGTATGTAGACGAAATAATGCTCAAAATCAAAGATTGGAACAACTTTGGTTTGATTTCAGAAGGTATTGCTTGCCATGTTTAGGCAAGCACCTACGTAACACCACAAACGGACAACCAGTATCAAAAGGTTTCAAATATGGCAAGAGAATAGTAGTCGAATCCCATTATCAGTGGGATCAGGAGAGGGATTCAGGGGAGGCGCCTAGGGTTTAGTGAAGAGTAGATGAGTGACAGAGGGAATAGAGGCAGCTATCTTTAGGAAATGGGGTTAGGGTTAGGTTTTGGGGATATAAGGATATGGAGTGGGGTGTTGTGGGTTGTTGATCGCTTTTGATCAACGATTGAGATTAAAAACGAGCTGTGTCGGGTTTTGGACAGAGCAGGGTCGCTTGGGGTTGGGCTTGAGGGTTGGTCCAGGTATTTGGGTCTGTCTGGTCCGAAAAATAACTCAACAATTGGGCCAGCTTTTAAATAAGGGATTAAAAAGGAAATAATTTAATAAAATAGTTAAATAAATATATAAAGAATGCTATTTATGCAAATTAATACTTTAAACACGGCTAGAAGATTATAAAAAATATAAAAATATCATTTTGACCATGAATAAAATGAAAAATGCTATAAAAATGCAAAATATAGGTTATTATTGCAAGATTATGCAAATAACCTAAGAATACCAATATAATTATATAAAATAAAGTAAAAATATTTGAAACATGTATTATGGATGCAAATAATAATTTTAAATGATTAGATCATCACAAGAATAATTTAAAGGAATAATTAGTAAATATTCAGGTACTTTAAATGCAAGAGAATTAATTTTAGGCTCTAAAATTGTGAAAAAATTAAAAGAAATGCTTGTATAAATCGTGTAACTAAAGTAGTGATGCAGAATGACATGTTGAAAAGAATATTTAAAAATATGAGGGCAAAATTGGGTATCAACACCAGCAAAGCCCAAGAAACTACGAATCTCTATCGGAGTTATTGTCACGACCCAAAATCCCACCACAGGCGTCGTGATGGCACTTAGTCTCTAAGACGAAGTAAGCAGATTATAATTACAATTCAAGACCTTTTTTTTTAATTCAATACATATATCAAAACCAACAGCGAAAATATTCACAAACGCCTCCCAAGACAGGTAATGCCGAGTCACGAACTCTAACTAAATACATGAAATGATCTCAAGGATCGAATACTCAATACTGTTTGATTAATAATTAACAGTACCAAACAATGGAAAGACTCCAAGGGACTGCGACGACCAAGCAGCTCTACCTTGAATCCTTGCGATCACACTCTAACTTTGCCCGAGTCCGATATCTCCAATACCTGGCTCTGCACAAAAATGTGCAGAAGTGTAGTATGAGTACACCACAGTCGGTACCCAGTAAGTATGAAGACTAACCTCAATGGAGTAGTGACGAGCTACAGTCAAGACACTCACTAGTCTAATAACCTGTGCAATATAATATACAAAAAAAATAGAAACAAATAACAATGATGGCAACACTAATCAACCAGTGATATACACAGCAGTGCACCAAGAACACCCTTAATATTGCTCAACAAATAACGAATACAAGTACAACCAATTAATCAAGTCCTTCAAATATAAATCTTTCTCCTATATGTTTTTCAAATAATAATCTTCAAGATAAAATACATTCCAATAAATCTCTTTCAAATATAATTCCTTCAAATAAATATCTTTAAAATATAATTATTTCAAATAAATCTCTTTCAAATATAATTCTTTCAAATAAATCTTTTTCAAATATAATTCTTTCAAATATAATTCTTTCAAATAAATCTCTTTCAAATATAAATCTTTCAAATATAATTCTTTCAAATAAATCTCTTTCAAATATAATTCTTTCAAATAAATCTCTTTCAAATATAATTCTTTCTAATACATATCACCATGTGACACCTCATTTAACCTTCCTCGTGTGAGAAATATATTCAATATATCACATCAAATGGCACGACAATACCTTCATGCACTTGTCTCATTCTCACCCAATGTATATATGTAGATCAAATCAATTGGCACGGTAACACCCTTCGTGCATTTATCTCTTTCTCACCGTGCATATATATAACAATACCAACTAGGCGGGAGAAAAGTCAATAACAATAAAAGAAATAAAGTGGGAGGCACACAGTAAGCAACAACGACTACAAGTCACATAGAAAACATAGGTGCACAATAACATCTCAAGATAAAGGCATGAATGTATATACAACAAAATGATATCACAATATAATGTATGTCTCTCGTCCTCGCCTGTACGGAAACACCCTTCGTGCCATGAATATATAATAATATAAAAATAATGGCACTGCACCACCCTTCATGCTTTTACTCTCATCCTCACTTGATAATATAAATGAAATGGCACGGCATCACCCTTCGTGCTTTTATTCTCTTAATGGCACGACATCACCCTTCGTGCTTTACACTCTCAAATGGTACGACATCACCCTTCGTGCTTTACACTCTCCCTTCGTGCTTTACACTCTCAAATGGCACGGCATCACCCTTCGTGCTTTACACTCTCAAATGGCATGACATCACCCTTCGTGCTTTACACTCTTCCTTACCAAGCACATGTATATCATTAACAAGCAAGGTAGGAAGCATAAATAACATCAAGGAGAGTGTTTAAACCACAACACAATACAACAATTCATATCACAATTTACCACTGACCATAACCAAATTCCAAATATGTAGCAGAATCAATAAATTTCTCAACAAATAGCCCAAGGCTCCACACAACATATATAAAACCTCAAAATAATCAACAGAGGTGAAAAATACTCAGTATAGGGCAACGCCTTCAATAATCCAAATTCTTGATAATTATATTAATTCCTCAATTTAAACTTATTTAGTACATATTTGCAGATAAGGATTCCATCATGAATTTAATTCCAAGAAAAATATCAAATCAACAAACACACGGAATTCACATAAAATTCAAGTGACAATAACACCAAATTATTATATAAAAGACAAACTCGACAAATAAGGAATGCGGCGTGATAATTCAAAAATTTACTAAATGCCAACAATTATCCAATTCAATACATAACAATGCCTAAAACTTTAAACCAATAAAATTTGCACATATAAACCAAGTACGTACTCGTCACCTCGCGTATATGGTTTTCAATTACACAATTTTCACATAAGACTCAATGCCTAAGGGGTAATTCCCCCAGTCAAGGTTAGGCAAGATACTTACCTCGACGAAACTAAACCGATACTTTAAATGATCTTCGCGAGTGAAGCCACCTCCGGACTGCTCAAATCTAAAATTTGCCCCTTCATAATACTACGATGGTCCATCACACTAAACAAATTTCAATCTACAACAATGCAACACAATTGCGCCAATATTAGTAAGATTTCTATACTTTAAGTCATTTAGACATTTTATCAAACATCTAATGTGCGTATTTTTCTACAACCTCCTTCAATAGAATTTCTGCACCTAACAATCACCTTCCACACAAATGATTGATCTCACAATCGTCTCTAGGTCATCCTTAGCACATGCATGCCCAACAATTCACTCCCAACCCACAAATCTTATCAATTAATTCATTTTACAATCTCTACAATACCAACACACCTAGGTTGGGCACTTATTGCTTCCAATTATCATCCCAAAAGTCCTAACACATATTTCATACATAATTAATCACCATGAATTAGTTAGAGGTAGTAGACATACCTATTCTACACCAAATCTTGAAAGACAACTTTTGTGAGTGTTCTTGAGATTTTGAAGAAATCCTATGGAAACACATCAAAACCTTGTTGTAACTAGTGATTGAGAAGTGAAATCATCATAAAAACACACTTGAAAACTCACCTTAGGTGTGTATTGGAAGCCTTGGCTAGATGGGTGATGAAGAGGAAGCCCTAGTATTGAAGAAATGACTTAGCCCCTCTCTCTATCCATTCTTGGGGTTATTTAATGGGCTCCTACGTGCGCGGCCACGCACATGGGCAAGTGGCCGCGTACCTGAGGCAGAAACTCTCAAATATGCTCGGCCGCGCATCTAGGCGCATATATGACACATGTCCAGTAGAATGGCCATAACTGTCTGTATACATATCCAAATGATGAACGGTTTGATACGTTGGAAACTAGACTCAAAATTTGATCGGTTATTTACCATATAACTCTTAATATCCTGAGAGTTATGCTCTTTGGAATTTAGATCTTTTACGAACTCACTTGAAACTTTATCCCATCATATAATTTTCAACTTGACTTAGCCATAGGGCTCTTCTTAGACCCTAAACCATTCTTAATGCACCTCATACCTATATTATCATGGTGAATTGATATATTTCAAATTACCGGTCATATTCATACCCGAATTGATATAATTAGCACCCGCCAATCTTCTTAATGGTCTTAAAACACTTAGAAATTTTTCGGGGTGTTACATTCTTTCCCACTTAAGAACATTCGTCCTCGAATGTTTTATAAGTCATTATTTGGAACAATATTAGCCTCTTTTCACCTTAACCATCATCGCTAATCGTTCTTGACTTCATATAGATCTTAGATATTCTTCCAACATTTCAACTTCCTTAAGGCCCCAAAATTTGGCTATCTCCCAAAATTGTTTTCTAAAGTTTTGGCGGAGTTTCCTCTGCAATTGGGCCTAACCACTTGCTAGAGAATCACTCAAACCAGTCCTAACAACATATACATGAACCAACGACGCAACATAACATTAAAATAATGCCAACCGTGGCTTCACGAGCAGTATACTACCAAAGAGAAACACCTTTAACATCAGCTATGCAATTGATACATAATTCATAGAAGGTAACTCTTAGCATTTTCATAGAACACAACTTTATAAGTAGATGACTATTCAAACAAATGAGGGTACTTCTTCTTCATTTCTTCCTCGGCTTCCCAAATGGCCTCTTCAACCTGCTGGTTTTGCCATAACACTTTCACGGAGGCAATTTCTTTATTTCTCAACTTCCAGACTTGCCGATCAATATTAGAAATAGGAATCTCTTCATAAGTCAATTTCTCATTAACCTCAATAGTCTCAACCGGAACAATGATTGTCGGGTCTCCAACTACTTTCTTTAATATAGACACATGAAACACCGAATACATAGAGGACAATAATAGGGAAACTTCCTACTCATAGTTTGGCCTATTTCCTTCAGACTTCATAAGGCCTAATTTCCCATATTAACACACTGTGTTAGTCTCAAGTAGCAATTTCGTGCCTACACACACATTATACGTATGCCCATAATCATATCTGTCATCATAATAACTGTTCATAATTAATTCCAGCATCCTCAATTAATCTTATATTAACCAAAATCTCATTTCAATTTTTTCACAACATTAACAGCAGCACGCGAGGCATGAAGACTTCATAATTATTTATCCGAATTAACGAGTCACATTTAACGCCACCTGGGCACCCACCTTATAGACTAAAACTCAATGTTTACAGCACGAATATGGCTAAATATGCACGGAAAAATATACGAGAATTATCAAATAAGCCTAACAGGAATGACTCCCTATTTATACTATAGTACAAATTTAATTTCACAAAGGAAGAATTTATACTCATAAAATTTTCACCACAAGAACCTAGTCCTTATATAGCTTTCACCGCGGCTTGTAGCCCAGTTTAAATATTTCACATCATATAAAAATGCGAGGATATCGTCCTCGACTCCGAATCGCAAGTATTTTGCACATTGTGCTAACTGAAATTTTCAATTTCCTTTCTTCTTTTCAATAAATTCCGCAAATAATTTTCACAACACATAATGAACCCTCATACTGGTAGGGCATATAATTCATAAAATTGAATTCAATTATTCCAAAATTACATCGAAACCCACTGTAGAGAGTAATAGAAAGTCACATTTGGACTCATAGCCCACAATAATGTACAAAACAAAAATGATACACACGGGCTAACACCATAAAATCTCCTAACAGGGATAAACACGAGAGTGCAGTACAAATTCACTAATCCACCATATATAAGGGCATGAAAGGAGTTATTACCTCGATAATCGGAATCGAATCAAAATAAGAATGTCGCTCCTTTTATTATAAATTAAATCATACCTGCTACTACGCCATCTGGTGTATCGGCCTTAGCCAATTCATAGAAATTATATCAACGGGTCGGGCCTCCATCTCTTAGGCGCCCTCTACCCGCCCGTCCTCCACTCCTAACTGGTTATGCACGTGGAGTATTAACTGAAATAAAGCTTGTAGCCTAAGTGTTCTGATGAAATCCACCCCTCCCAAGTCTGGGACAATTTCTCTTGATGTGTCTAGTATCACCACACTCATAACAACCCCTCTGCAGGCATGGCTGCTCATACTGACTCTCTGCCGGATAACTGGAATAACCACTGTAAGAACCCCGTGCCGGTGGTGCACTAAAAGTATTAACTGAAGCACTATGAGAATTTTGAATTACGGACTGGGCTGACTGATTGCCTGAGCCTCCGCCATGATGAGTCATAGTTGCAGATTAGAATCTACTAAATCCTTCAGAGTTCCGAGACCTTTTGGCCTCCTTAGACTCTTTATCCTCACTTCAAACACGTTCTAACATCTTGGCAACCTCTACTATTTGCTGAAATGGAATGTCAGTCTGCAACTCTCGATCCATACATATTTTTAAATCATAATTAATCCCTTCAATGAATCCGCAGACTCGCTCTCTAATCGTAGGAACCAAGATAGGTACATAGTGTGCTAACTCACCGAACCTGATATCATATTCTGACACCGTCATGGTACCCTAGCTCAACCGTTCAAACTCTGTATGCCACGCATCCCAGAGAGTTTGGGAAATAAACTATTTCAAAAACATCTTCGAAACTTGAGCCCAGGTTGGTGGCATTGCACTAGCTAGTCTACCTTCTTCATAAACTTGTCACCACTGTTACGCTGCTCCTGACAGCTGAAATGTAGTAAAGAAAACTCCGCTCACTTCTATAATACCCATGGTACGGAGAGAATGGTGGCACTTTCCTAGAAATACCTGGGCATTCTCGGTATCTGTTCCACTAAAAGTAGGTAGACATACCTCTTTAATCTCTCAAGTGTCTTTTGTTCTTCTTCTGATTTTCCTAGCCTGAACTCAGGCTGAATCGGAATAACAGGTTGTACCGGCACCAAACCCAGAACCTGACCAATGTAAACCTGCTTCTCTGGAGTACGAGCGGTAGGAGTCTGAGCTCCTCCCCCAATATGTGAAATATTTGGTACAACGGAGATCAATCCTTCCTGAGTTAATGTACCAAACATGTTCAGGAACTGTGCTAAAGTCTCCTGAAGTTCGAGGGTAAAAGTAGGTGCTTCCGGTACCTGTCCCTCAACCGGAGCTGCTGGCGGCTCCTCAATTGTTACTCTGACAGGTGCTCTAGCTGCGACACGTGCCCTTCCTCGACCTCTACCTCATCTTCTACCTCGGCTAGCAGTATGCGCGGGTGTTTGCTCAGCTAACTTAGTAGCACGTGTTCTCACCATTTGTGAGAGAATAGAGATAAAAAGGTTCAAATTCCAAAATCAACAAATTTCGCACGACAAGAATGAAAGAAGTGAAAATTTCCTAATAGTTCAGTAGCCTCTCGAAGATAAGTACAGATGTCTCCGTACCGATCCGCAAGACTCTACTAGACTCGTTCGTGACTCGTAGAACCTATGAACCTAGAGCTCTGATACCAACTTGTCACGACCCAAAATTCCACCACATGCGTCGTGATGGCACTTAGTCTCTAAGACTAAGTAAGCCGATTATAATTACAATTCAAGCCAAATTATTTTAATTCAATACAGATGTCAAAACCAACAACGGAATTATTCACAAACGACCTCCCAAGACTGGTAATACTGAGTCACGAACTCTAACTGAATACATGAAATGATCTCAAGGATCGAATACTCAATACTGTTTGATTAATAATTAACAGTACCATACAATGGAAAGACTCCAAGGGACTACGACCAAGCAACTCTACCTTGAATCCTTGCAATCACACTCTAACTTTGCACGAGTTCGATATCTCGAATACCTGACTCTACACAAAAATATACATAAGTGTAGTATGAGTACACCACAGTCGGTACCCAGTAAGTATCAAGACTAACCTCAGTGGAGTAGTGACGAGGTACAATCAAGACACTCACTAGTCTAATAACCTGTGAAATATAATATATAAAAATAATAGAAAATAAATAACAATGATGGAAACACTAATCAACCAGTGATATACACAGCAGGGCAACAAGAACACCCTTAATATTGCTCAACAAATAACGAATACAAGTACAACCAATTAATCAAGTCCTTCAAATATAAATCTTTCGCCTATATATTTTTCAAATAATAATCTTCAAGATAAAATACTTTCCAATAAATCTCTTTCAAATATAATTTTTCAAATAAATATCTTTCAAATATAATTCTTTCAAATAAATCTCTTTCAAATACAATTCTTTCAAATAAGAAGTCACCATGCGACACCTCATTTAACTTTCCTGGTATGAGAAATATATTCAATATATCACATCAAATGGCACGACAATATCTTCGTGCACTTGTCTCATTCTCACCCAATGTATATATGTAGATCAAATCAATTGGCACGGCAACACCCTTCGTGCATTTATCTCTTTCTCACCGTGCATACATATAACAATACCAACTAGGTGGGAGAAAAGTCAATAATAATAAAAGAAATAAAGTGAGAGGCACACAATAAGAAACAACGACTACAAGTCACATAGAAAACATAGGTGCACAATGACATCTCAAGATAAAGGCATGAATGTATACACAACAAAACGATATCACAATATAATGTATGTCTCTCATCCTCGCCTGCACGGAAACACCCTTCGTGCAATGAATATATGATAATATAAAAATAATGGCACTGCATCACCCTTCGTGCTTTTACTCTCATCCTCACCTGATAATATAAATGAAATGGCATGGCATTACCCTTCGTGCTTTTACACTCTCAATGGCACGACATCACCCTTCGTGCTTTACATTCTCAAATGGCACAGAATCACCCTTCGTGATTTACACTCTCCCTCACATGATAATATAATTCAAATGGCACGGCATCACCCTTCGTGCTTTACACTCTCAAATTGCACGACATCACCCTTCGTTCTTTACACTCTTCCTTACCAAGCACATGTATATCATTAACAAGCAAGGTAGGAAGCATAAATAACATCAAGGAGAGTGTTTAAACCACAACACAATACAACAATTCATATCACAATTTGCCACTGACCACAACCAAATTCCAAATATGTAGCAGAATCAATAAATTTCTCAACAAATAGCCCAAGGCTCCACACAACGTATATAAAACCTCAAAACAATCAACAGAGGTGAAAAATACTCAGTATAGGGCAACACCTTCGTTAATTCAAAGTCTTGATAATTATATTAACTCCTTAATTTAAACTTATTTAATAAATATTTGCAGATACGGTTTCCATCATGAATTTAATTCCAAGAAAAATATCACATCAACAAATACACGGAATTCACATAACATTCAAGTGACAATAACACCAAATTATTATATAAAATACAAACTCGACAAATAAGGAATGAGGCGTGATAATTCAAGGATTTACTAAATGCCAACAATTATCCAATTTAATACATAAAAATGCCTAAAACTTTAATCCAATAAAATTTGCACATATAAACCAAGTACGTACTCCTCACCTCGCGTACATGGTTTTCAATTATACAATTTTCACATAAGACTCAATATTTAAGGGGTAATTCCCCCACTCAAGGTTGAGCAAGATACTTACCTCGACGAAACTAAACCGATATTATAAATGATCTTCGCGAGTGAAGCCACCTCCGGACTGCTCAAATCTGAAATTCACTCCTTCATAATACTATGATGGTCCACCACACTAAATAAATTTCAATCTGCAACAATGCAACACAATTGCGCCAATATTAGTAAGATTTCTATACTTTAAGTCATTTAGATATTTTATCAAACATCTAATGTGCAGATTTTTCTACAAGCTCCTTCAATGAAATTTCTGCACCTAACAATCACCTTCCACACAAATGATTAATCTCACAATCGTCTCTAGGTCATCCTTAGTACATGCATGCCCAACAATTCACTCCCAAACCACAAATCTTATCAATTAATTCATTTTACAATCTCTACAATACCAACACACCTAGGTTGGGCACTTATTGCTTCCAATTACCATCCCAAAAGTCCTAACACATATTTCGTACATAATTAATCACCATGAATTAGTTAGAGGTAGTAGACATACCTATTGTAGACCAAATCTTGAAAGATAACTTTTGGGGGTGTTCTTGAGATTTTTAAGAAATCCTATGGAAACACATCAAAACCTTATTGTAACTAGTGATTGAGAAGTGAAATCATCATAAAAACACACTTAAAAACTCACCTTAGGTGTGTATTGGAAGCCTTGGCCAGATGGGTGATGCAGAGGAAGCCCAAGTATTGAAGAAATGACTTAGCCCCTCTCTCTACCTGTCCTTGGGGTTATTTAATGGGCTCCTACGTACGCGGCCGTGGCCGCGCATCCAGTTAAATGACCATAACTTTCTGTATACATAGTCAAATGATGAACTGTTTGATGCGTTGGAAACTAGACTCAAAGGGCTTTAATTTGATTGGTTATACACCATATAACTCTTCATATCCTGAGAGATATGCTCTGTTGAAGTTAGATCTTGTGCGAACTCACTTGAAACTTTATCCCATCATATAATTTTCAACTTGACTTAGCCTTAGGGCTCTTCCTAGACCCTAAACTATTCTTAATTCACCTCATACCTATATTATCATGGTCAATTGATATCATTCCAATTACCGGTCTTGTTCATACCCTAATTGATATAATTAGCACCCGCCAATCTTCTTAATGGTCTTAAAACACTTAGAAATTTTTCGGGGTGTTACAGTTATAGGTCTATGCCAATTCTTTATAGCTGCAATCTTCTGACGATCAACCTTGATTCCCTTGCTTGAGACAACATGACCCAAGAAAGTGATAGACTCGAGACAAAATTCACATTTCAAAAAATTCATATACAACTTGTGGTGACACAAAGTTTGCAAAACTGCCCTGAGATAATCGGCTGGACCTCTCGACTTCGTGAATACACAAGGATTTCGTCAATGAACTATCACGATTCAAATTACCAACCTCGAGGCCGTGATGGCACCTAACATCTACTTGCTTAGCAATCCAACATTAGATAACCAATTAACCATTTTAACAAGTTAAAGCAGAGTAATAACAATTATTAATGACTAATAAAGTTGTAACACATAAGATCAACCCATAATATAACACAGTCTAGTCTAATCCCAGAAATATGGAGTCACCAGTATATGAAAAACTAGAATACTAGAAGTATGATTTGAACGAAATACAACTGTATAAACAGTAAAGATAGAAATAGAAAGGGACTTCACGGACTACGAATGCCAGCAACTCTACCTCAAGTCTCCGCTGTAGATATGATCCGAGCAGAAGCACCACTAGACACCACCGGGACCAACACCAGTATCTGCCCAAGAAGTGCATAAGTGAAGCATGAGTACAACGAACCCAATGTATGCCATATGTGTCGAGCTTAATCTTGACGAGGTAGTGACGAGGCTGTGATAAGATACCTACTAAGATCCTGTGCAGATATGTACATAAAGCAACATAAATAACAAATAGGGCATTTATCATAATAACGGGGAGGGAACATGTAGAAAGGAAAGCACGATAAGAATGGCAAGTACAAAATCACCAAGTAAACTTCTTCTAAAATAAATGACAGCACAACCAAATAAATCACAAAATCTGAAAATCAAATAAAGCAATAGAACCAACAATGGCATGACATCACCTTCATGCTTTTACTCTCATCCTCACTATATAATAATGATATGATAAATGAAATGGCACGGCATCACCCTTCGTACATTTACTTTCTTCCTCACATGGCATGATAAATGATAATAAAAAATTAAGTGTATGGCATCACCCTTCGTGCTTTGATCCTCACAAACTCTCAAATAAATGATAGTATATGCAAATAAGACACGGTAACACCCTTCGTGCTTTTTACTCTTCCTCACCGAGCAACAATAAACCAAGGTACCAATGCAAGGTGGGAAATAAATTTCACTTCAATCATAGTGCTATGATGAACAAACTCAATTTCCAATGTCCCATAACTTCAAAATAAACAATAAATACGAAGGCAAAAAATTAGAGAAATAATAATCTAAGGTATGGAAAGCATAGTCAATGCAACAACACAAACAATAAAACAATTTTCAAATGCACGCTTTAACCTAATGACAACACATATATACTCGTCACCTAAATATACGTCGTCCCCACACATAATTGAAATAGGAAATAGACCAACAAGTCCTAATTTCCTCAAGTCAAAGTTAACCACGACACTTACCTCACTCCGCAACCAAATCAATGCTCAACCATGACTTTTCCTTTAGAATTAGCCTCCGAACCAATCAAATCTAGCCAGATATAGTTCCAATAATTAGAAATAAGCTTTACAAATTACCCACGAGTGAAAATGATTCAATCTTTAATGAATTTGAAAAAGTCAACAAAAATTAATCTCGGACCCACTTGGTCAAAACCCAAGATTCGGACCAAATCCGATTACCCATTCACCCCCGAGCCCGGTTATGTGATTTGTTTCAAAGTCTGACCTCAATTTTGCAAAATCTCTAAATTCAACCCAAATCCCTAATTTCTATCATGGAAATCCTAGATTAAAGGTTAAAATCAATGGGTGATTGTGAAAATATATCAAAACTAGTTACAAATTACTAACCAATGAAGTTGTGATGAAAAACCACCTCAAAAGCGCCTCTAGGCCGAGCTCTAGCTTTCATAAATGGTGAAAAATAAACAAATTCCGACTTTCAACTTTTAAATAGCTGGGCATCAGGTGTTCTTCACATTCGCAAAACACTTGACGCGTTCACGAAGGGTACTGACACAAGTCCTATGCGTTCAGGAGGCTACCATCGCGTTCGCGAAGGCTTCTTCCCAGCCAAGCCTTCGTGACCCATGTTTCGCGTTCGTGATGAAGAGCCACCTGACACTACCCCAGACCCATAAAGCATCGCGTTTGCAAGGTGCCTGTTGCATTCGTGAAGAACACTCAGCCCCCAGCCGTTGTTTCCCATTCGTGATTGCGAAGCAAAAGACACCAGACACCAGAAACAACACTCCTCTAAGTCCAAAAATAGTGTGAATCCTATCTGAAACTCACCCGAGCCCCTCGGGCTCCAAACCAAATATGCACACAAGTGTAAACATCATACGAACTCGCTCGTGCGATCGAAACGCCAAAATAACATCCGGAACCATGAATCAGACACAAAAACACATGAAATTCAAAAGGAAACTCAAGATTAGCTAGAAACACAACCAAGCATCTGATCCCTATCAACCCAACTCTAGCCTAGGACCTCCGAATTAAATTTCGGGCATACACCCAAGTCCAAAATTATGATACGAACCTACCAGAATATTCAAAACACCGATCCGAGGTTGTTTATCCAAAATGTTGACCGTGGTCAACTCTGGCCTTATGTTTAGTCAAAATCTTCCTTTTATTTGAAATTTTACATAAAAGCTTTTTGAAAAACGACACGGACCACAAACGCAAACCAAAAAATATCAAATGAAGCTATGAGAGGTCTGAGATCATGAAAGTTAAGGCTAATACTCAAAACGACCTATCAGGTCATCTCATTCTCCACCTTAAAAGAAATGTTTGTCCTCAAACGGACATAGAAAAGTACCTGCATTGGTGAAAAGGTGGGGGTATCTACTCCGCATATAGAACTCGGACTCCCCCGTAGATTCCTCGATCGGCTGACCTCCCCATTACACTTTCACAGAAGGAAAACTCTTAGATCTCAACTTTCGAACCTGTCGGGCTAGAATAGCTACCGGCTCCTCATCATAGGCCAAATTCTCATCAAGTTGAACTGTGCTGAAGTCCAAAACATGTGAGCTGTCCTCTAGGAGGTAAAGCAAACTTGTAAGCAATCTCCTCAACTCTATCTAAGATCTCAAACGGCCTAGTAAACCTCGAGCTTAACTTGCCCTTCCTTCCTAACCGTATCATGCCCTTCATAGGCGACACTCAAAGGAGAACCTTCTCACCCACCATATAAGCTACACCCCAAGCTTCCGGTCTGCATAACTCTTCTTCCTGGACTGAGCTATATGAAATCATTCCTAAATCACCTTAACCTTTTCCATAGCATCACGAACCAAATCAGTGCCCAACAACCTAGCCTCTCCGGGCTTAAACCAACCAATTAGCGAATGACATCACCTCCCATATAATGCCTTATACGACTCCATCTAAATACTTGGCTGGTAACTATTATTGTAGGCGAACTCTGCAAGAGGTAAGAACTGGTCCCATAAACCTCCAAAATCCATTACATAAGTGCGTAACATGTCCTTCAAGATATGTATGGTTCGCTTGGACTATCCGTCAGTCCGTCTGAGGATGAAACGCTTTGCTCAGATCAACCTGTGTGCCCAACTCATGATGCACGACTCTCCAAAAATGCGATGTGAATTGCGTGCCCCTGTAAAAAATGATGAAAATGGGCACACCATGCAGGCGGATAATCTCCTGGATGTAAATATGAGCCATCCAATCTGAATTATAGGGAGTTGCCATTGGAATGAAATGTGCGAACTTAGTCAACTGGTCCACAATAACCCAGACTGCGACATATTTCTTCAAGGTCCGTGGTAATCCTACAACAAAATCCATAGTGATGCGCTCCCACTTCCACTTTGGTATCTCCAATATCTGAGTCAATCCACCCGGTTTCTAATGATTATACTTCACCTGTTGACAATTCAAACACTCAGATACATAAGCAACAATGTCTTTCTTCATTCTTCGCCACCAAGAGTATTGTTTCAAGTTATAGTACATTTTCGTGACACTTGGGTGAATATAATAGAGCGAACTATGAGCCTTCTCAAGAATCAAATCTCTCAACCCATCAATATTTGGAACACAAATTCGGCCTAGAAGTTACATGACACCCTCGTCACCAATCACAACCTCTTTAGCACCACCCCGCTGCACCGTATCCTTTAACACCAACAAGTGAGGATCATCAAACTGGCATGCCTTGATATGCTCCAACAATGATGATTGTGCTACAACACAAGCAAGAACACATCTGGACTCCAAAATATCCAATCTCACAAACTGATTGGCCAAAGCCTGAATATCCAAGGCTAGTGGCCTCTCTGATACCTGTAAATATGCCAAACTTCCCAAGCTCTCAGCCTTTCTAGTCAATGCATTGTCCACCACATTGGCCTTCCCCGAATGATATAATATGATGATATCATAGTCTTTCAGAAACTCCAACCATCTCTGCTATCACAAATTAAGGTCCTTCTGCTTGAACAGGTGCTGGAGACTCCGATGGTCCGTATAGACCTCACAATGAACACCGTATAGATAGTTCCTCCAAATCTTCAACGCGTGAACAATGGCTACCAACTCTAAGTCATGAACATGGTATTTATTCTCATGAAGCTTCAACTGCCGAGACGCATAGGCAATCATCCTACCATCCTGTATTAATATCACGCCAAGCCCAATACATGGTGCATCATAATACACGATATATGATCTCGAACCTGTAGGCAACACCAACACTAGAGTTGTAGTCAATGCAGTATTGAGCTTCTAAAAGCTCATCTCACACTCACCAGACCATTTGAAAAGAGCACCCTTTTGGGTCAACTTGGTGAATGGGGCTGAGATAGATGAAAACTCCTCCACGAACCGGTGATAATAACCTGCCAAACCCAATAAGCTCTTAATCTCTATAGCTAATGTATGTCTAGGACAGTTCTAAACTACCCCAATCTTCTTAAGATCCACTTTAATGCCCTGGCCCAAAAAGGCAACCGAATCCAACTAGAACTCACACTTTGAAAACTTGCATATAACTGACGATCCCTCAGAGTCTGAAGTAAGATCCAAAGATGCTTCTCATGCTCCTCTCTACTGCGGGAGTAGACCAAAATATCATTAATGAAGACGATAAAAAAAGAATCTAGATAGGGATTGAACACTTGATTGATCAAATCCATAAAGGTTGCTGGATCATTAGTCGAGCCAAATGACATCACTAAGAACTCATAGTGACCATACCGAATCTGAAAAGTTGTCTTAGGGACATCTGCTGCATTAATCTTCAACTTATGGTAGCTAGATCTCAAGTTAATCTTGGTAAACACCTTGGCACCCAGAATATGATCAAATAAGTCATTAATTATCGACAACAGATACTTGTTATTGATTGTGACTTTGTTCAACTGCCGAAAATATATACACATCCTCATCCTTCCATCCTCCTTCTTCATTAACAACACTGGTGCACCACAAGGCAATACACTAGGTTTTATGAATCCCTTCTTAAGCAAATACTGCAACTGTTCCTTCAATTCCTTCTACTAAACTAGGGTCATACGGTATGGTGCGGTAGAAATGGGCTGAGTTCCCAGAGCCAAATCAATGCAGAAGTTAATATCCCTGTCAGGTGGAATCCCCGAAAGGTCTGCAAAAAACACTTTTGGAAACTTACGAACAACTGGTACTGAATCTATGGAAGGAACCTCCGCACTAGAATCACAGACATAAGCCAAATAAGCTAGATACCCTTTATCGACCAAATGCTGAGCCTTTACATAAGAAATGACCCTGCTAGTGGAATGGTAGGAGTCCCCCTCCACGCTAATCGAGGCAACCTCGGCATCGCTAATGTCACAGTTTTGGCATGATAGTCCAAAATAACTTGATAAGGTGACAAACAATCCATGCCTAAGATCACGTCAAAATCTATCATATCAAGAAGTAGAAGGTCTACCCTAGTGTCATAGCTCCGGATAAAACCACACACAAGAAATGAACAAGATCTACCAAAATATAATCTCCCACAGGCGTAGACACATAAATATGAGCACAAAAAGAATCACGAGGCATAACCAGATATAAATAAAAATAGGATGACACATGTGAATAAGTGGAGCTCGAATCAAATAAAACTAAGGCATCTCTATGGAAAATCAGAACAATGCCTGTGATGACCGCATCAGATGATCCTGCCTTAGGTCTAGCTGGAAATGTATAGAAACGGGGTTGAGCCCCAACACTCTGACCTCCACCTATCGAACGGCTTCTCCCTGGTTTACCTCCACCTTCATGGACTGACCACCACCTCGGGCTGTCTAAACCTCGCCTCTAGCTAGATGAGCAGGTGGTGGAGCAACCGGTGCCGGAACTGTGGCACGAGAAATCTGTTCTGCATTCTACCCTATGGCATAGAGCAAAACCTTGCGACGTGCCTCGGATCTCCACAAATTTAACAAGTCCTCAGCTGCTATGACTGCTAGAACTGACCCGGTTGACCTGAATAACCGCCCTAATAACTCTGAATTGGAGGTGCACTGATTTGAGCTGAAGGTGTGTTGTAGGCTAGCTGCTCAGGATGACACCCATAAGAACCACGACTACCCGAACAACCGTGGGATGCCTGAAGCACTGGTTGAATCAGTCTGGGAGGATGGCCTCTACCAAATGGACCCCTACCTCCAGACGAGCCACTGAAACCACCAAAATGACGAGGCCTTTTATCAGATACCGCCTCCCTATCCTGACCACGAATAATCTCGATCTATCTAGCTATCTCTACTGCCCACCGGAAAGAAAATATCATCCCCCGTCTCCTTGGCCACCTATATCCTGATATCGAAAGTAAGACTAGTAATGAACACCCTCACCCACTCTCTCTCTCGGTAGGAAGCAAAACAACTGCATGGCGATCTAAATCCATGAATCTGGTCTCACACTAGATAACAATCATGCTACCCTACTGAAGGCGTTCAAACTACCTACAGTAATCCTCTCTCAGAGTAAAAGGAATGCACTTCTCCAAAAACAGCTGTGATAACGGATCCCAAATGAGTGGAGGCGATCCTGCTGGTCTAGATATATCATAGTCCTGTCACCACTTCTTGGCGGAGCCATATATCTAAAGTACCATGAAGTCAATTCCATTGGACTCCATTATGCCCATGTTACGCAACACCTCGTGGAAACGATCAATGATATCATGTGGGTTCTCAGAAGGTGTGCCACCAAAGCAATAGGAAATAACATTGTGAACTTGTCCAATCTCATCAACTCCTCATAAGACATTGCGGGCCTCTCCCCGGTATGTATAGAATCAATAGGCTGAGCCACTCCAACTGGCGAAACTGCCGAATTCTGATATCCGTGAGTCATCTGCTCTGGTGTGTGAGTAGCTGAGGTTTGGGATCCTCCACCAGCCTTAGAGACAATTGGTGCCATCGGAAATGCACTGGTTTGGTACCCGCTATCCATAAGACCCACTAAGCGGACTAAAGCGTCCTAAAGTACCGGGGTAGAAATAAACCCCTCCCGGACCTGAGCTGGTCCAACCGGCATGATCTGAACAGTAATCTCTTCCTCCTGCTCGATTTTTTAAGGCTCCTCAATAGGTGTAGCTACACGTTCTCTAGGCTGAGCTATGCCTTTGCCTTTGCTTTTGGCTCGATCTTGGCCCCGCCCTTTACCTCTGGTAGTGGCAACAAACTAGGGCTCCAGCTCCTGACCCGCCGTGGATGTTGTACGTGTCCTCACCATCTGTGAGAGAACATGAATGGAATGATTCAAACTTCAGTGATAGAATAAAATCACACGATAGAGAAAGAAAGAAGTGAAATTTTCCTAAAGCTCTATATCCTCTAGAAGATAAGTACAGACGTCTCCGTACTGATCCTCCAGACTTTACTAAGCTTTCTCATGATTTGTAAGACCTAAGCAACCTAGTGCTCTAAAACCAACTTGTTACGATCCATATTTCCATTGTCACGTCCCGATCTCGGGCAACGCGACCGGTACTCAACCAAGATCACCCGGCCAACCAAGCCTGCTGGATTTCTTTCTACCCAACTCACCCATAAATAAAGAGGATATAAACTTCATTAATATGTCTCCAAAATAATACATTTCACAACCATAGTTTTACAGTGGAAGCATGAGATACAATTACGACATCTTTAGTTTAACTTTCCTACACTAAAACACAACCCACACTATGTCTACGGAGCCTCTAATAGATATAAAAGAGTACAATGATGGTGCCGGAAATAAGGCCCCGGCTATACCTTAAACACAATACATAAGGAACAAAAGATACATGACCCCAAAATGAAGTGGGGCTCACCAAGTCAGCTGGGAAGAGGATGTATCGCTATCACTGATCAATGTCTACTGTTGTGGAACCAACTACAGTGCCCCCAGCAAAAAAGGACATTAGTACATGTCTAATAGTACTAGTATGAAAACCAAAACATCTATTTAAGAACTTGGAAATACAACATGAATATGATGAATCATGGTAACGATCATATAACTTAGATAGCCTTAAGAGTCAAACAGATTTGTTAAGAACTTCCAATAATATTTATAAATTTCCAATCAGAAATTCTCTACAACTACCTTTACACAGAGCGGCCTTGCCGCCTCACCCCAATGTATATGGGTGGAGGTGAAATCACAATACAAGAAACTCTATACAAAGCGAACTTGCCGCCTCACCCCAATGCGTGCGGCTGGTGGTGTATTCCAAAATACCCAAAACTCTACACAAAGCAGCCTTGCCGCCTCACCTTAATGTATGTGGTTGGAGGTGTATTCCACAATACCAAAAATCTACACAGAACAACCTTTTCGCCTCACCCCAATGTATGCGGGTGGAGGTGTAATCCCAATCACAATCTCTACATAATTTAGCATCATAGTTTTCATTTGAAACATGACTTGAAGTTATAACATTTAGATGTGCAATCCATACTTTGAACACGTTCTCACAATAGTAACACAATACAACAATAACATTTGGAACACGTAAAAAACATATATCTCTTGTCACAAAGCTTATTCGGAATAATTGATTAGTGGTGAACATCTTGAAACTTACAAGAATAATGTGAGGTTCAATATTGAGAGAAGAGTTTAGCCAACATACCTTGCTTGAGCTTCCTTAAATTACTACAATGTTCCGAAAACTCTAGCAACCTCAATCTATTTAGAAACATAGTAAAGTTGAACCATAATTAGGAAGATGATCATGGTTCTTGCTCATTTGAGCATTTTTATCAAATACTAGGTATCCATTAAGATTTTAAGGTCCTTTTATGTAGAATTCCATCATCCCACAATACATTCTTTACTAGTTTTAGCTCAACAATCTTCCTACACCCCTTGATAACACATGCATGCAAAATAACCAACTACCATACCCAAGAATTATCTTACTAATTACCCATTTCTAGTTAACTTTCGAAACAAAGGGTTAGGGTGTAGAATCTTACCTCTAGGATGAAGACCTAGTGAGTTTTCCTTATTAATCTTCCAAGATACGAGCAAGAATTGAAGAAAAAATTGTTGAAGAACTCTCTCCCACTCTAGGGCACTCTCTCACCCTCAAAATATCAGGTTTTTGCCCAAAAGATGGTCATATTGTCTATTTAACAAAGTAGGGTCGGGTTATAAAACCCAAAAATGAAGCTCCGGAATAGGATATGTAGTCGCATATGCAACCGCATAATGCATCTGCGGTCCGTGAAATGAACCTCTAGAACTGGGCAACTCTGCCTGGGTTTGCTATTACTATCGTCCCCGCAGACCTATTCTGCATTCGCATAATGAACCGGAGAACAATTCTGCGGTCGCATAGTCAACCGAAGAATGGCACATCTACTTAGCAGGCAAGACAATATTAAATAACCAATTATCCATTTTAATAATTTAAAACATAGTATTGACAATTATTAACGGTTCTAATGCATAAGATAAACCCATAATATAACACAGTCTAGTCTAATCCAAGAAATCTGGAGTTACAAGTACATAAGCAACTTGAATACCAAAAGTATGGTTTGAACGAACTTGAACTGTTTGAAAAGAAATAAATAGTAAAGATAGAAATAGAACAGGACTTCAGGGACTACTAACGTCAGCAACTCTACCTCAAGTCTTCGTTGTAGGTATGATCCGAGCAGAAGCATCATTAGACACCGCTGGGACCAACACCAGTATCTGCACAAGAAGTGCAGAAGTGTAGTATGAGTTCAACCGACACAATGTATGCCATATGTGTCGAGCCTAACCCTGACGAGGTAGTGACGAGTCTATGACAAGACACCTACTAAGATCCTGTGCAGATATGTATATAAAGCAACATAATAACAAATAGGGCATTTATCATAATAATGGGGAGGGAACATGTAGAAATGAAAGCATGATAAGAATGGCAAGTACAAAATCACCAAGTAAATTTCTTCCAAAATAAACGACAACGCAACCGAATAGATCACAAAATCTGCAAATCAAATAAAACAATATAACCAACAATGGCACGACATCACTCTTTGTGATTTTACTCTCATCCTCACCATATAATAATGATATGATAAATGAAATGGAACAACATCACCCTTTGTGTTTTTACTCTCTTCCTCACATGGTATGATAAATGATAATAAGAAATCAAGTGCACGTCATCACCCTTCGTGCTTTAATCCTCACAAACTCTCAAATAAATGATAGTATATGCAAATAAGGCACGACAACACCCTTCGTGATTTTAACTCTTCCTCACCGAGCAACAATAATAAAGGTACCAATGCGAGGTGGGAAATAAATTTCACTTAAATCATAGTATTATGATGAACAAACTAAACTTCCAATATCCCAAAACTTCAAAATAAACAATAAATACAAAGGCAAGCAATTAGAGAAATAATAATCTAACTAAGGCATGGAAATAATACTCAATGCAACAACATAATACAATAAAACAATTTCCACCTGTATGCTTTAACCCAATGGCAACTCATATATACTCGTCATCTTACATATACGCCATCCCCACATATAATTCACGTAGCAAATAGACCAACAAGTCCTAATTTACTCAACTCAAAGTTAACCACGAAACTTGCCTCACTCCGAAACCAATTCAATGCTCAACTACGACTTTTCCTTTAAAATTAGCCTCCACTCTAATCAAATCTAGCCAAATATAGTTCAAATAATTCAAAATAAGCTTTAGAAACTACCCACGAGTGAAAAAGATGCAATCTATAATGAATTTGGAAAAAGTCAACAAACGTCAACCCGGGCTCGAGACTCGGACCAAAACTCGATTACCCATTTACCCCCGAGCCCGGTTATGTGATATATTTCGATATCCGGCCTGGAATTGAGGTCTAAATCCCAATTTTGCAAAATCTCTAAATTCTACCCAAATTTCTAATTTCTACCATGGAAATCCTAGATAAAAGGTTAAAATCAATGGATGAATATGGAATTAAATCAAAACTAGTTAAAAGTTACTAACTAATGAAGTTAGGATGAAAAACCTCCTCAAAATCGCCTCTAGGCCGAGCTCTAGCTTTAAAAAATAGTGAAAAGTAGTCAAATCCTCACTTTCAACTTTTAAATAGCTGAGCGTCAGGTGTTCTTTGCGTTCACGAAGCACCTAACGCTTTCAAGAAAGTATTGGCACAAGGCCTACGCGTTCGCGAGGCTACAATCATGCTTGCAAAGGTTTCTTCCCAGACAAGCCTTCGCATTCGCGATGAAGAGCCACATGAAATTCCCCAAATCCCACAAAGCATCGCGTTCGCGAGATGCCTGTCGCGTTCACGAAAGGTAAGCCTCGCCATTACTTCACGTTCGCGACCAGCCCTCACGTTCGCGAAGAACACCCAACCCATAGACCACGTTTCCCCTCCGCGATCGTGAAGCACAAGACACCAGCCACCAGAAACAACAGTCCTCAATGTATGCAGGTGGAGGTGAACGTACAATACCACAACCACGTTTCCCCTCCGCGGCCCTGCCGCCTCACCTCAATGTATGCAAGTGGAGGTGAACGTACAATACCACAACGCAAATCAAGCGACCCTGCCGCCTCACCTCAATGTATGCGGGTGGAAGTATAACCACAGTACCAAGAACCTACACAAAGCGGCTATGCCGCCTCACCCCAATGTATGCGGGTGGTGGTGCCATAACAATACCAAAACTATACACAAAGCGGTCGTACCGCCTCACCCCAATGTAAGCGGGTGGAGGTGCAGTCCCACAATACCATAATTCCTACACAAAGCGGTCGTGCCGCCTCACCCCAATATATATACGGGTGGAGGTGTATCACAACCACAATCTCTATACCATAATCCCCACACAAAGCGGTCATGCCGCCTCACCCCAATATATGCGGGTGGAGGTGTATCACAATCACAATCTCTACACAACTTGGCATAATAACTTTCACATAAATCACGACTAGAAATTATAACATATGGATACATAATCCATAGTTTGGGACACATCCTCAATTTATAATGCAATATGATAAGAGCATTTGAAACATGGATTGAACATATATCTTCATCACAGAACTTATCGAGATACTCGATTTATAATCAACATCTCAAAACTTACAAGGATAATGGGAATTCCAATTCTCAAAGAAGAGTTTAGCCAACATACCTCACTTGAGCTTCCTTACACTCTAAATATTCCGAAATTTTTAGCAACTTCAATCTATTATAGAAATATACAAATTAAACCAAAATTAGGAAGATGATCATGGTTCTAGCTCATTTGAGCATTTTATCAAACACTAGATGTGCATTAAGGTTTCAAGATCCTTTTATGGAGGATTCCATCATCCCACAACCCAACCTTTACCATCTTTAGCTCAACAATCATTCTACACCCCTTGATAACACATGCATGTAAAATAACCAACCCTCTTGCCCAGAAATTATTTTGCTTATTATCCATTTCTGCACAAAGTTCGAAATTGAGGGTTAGGGTGTAGAATCTTACCTCTAGGATGAAGACCTAGTGAGTTTCCCTTCTCAATCTTCCAAAACTTGGGAAATAATTGAATAATAATTATTGGAGAACATCTTCTCACTCTAGGGCACCCTCTCTCACTATAAATTGTCAGATAATAGCTCAAAAATGATCCAAAGAGTGTATTTAACGAAATAGGGTCGGATTTTAAAAACCCAAAAATGAAGCTCCGGAACAGGTTCTGCGGTCGCATATACGAGCGCATAATGGTTATGCGGACCGCATATCGGTCGCATAATTGGTTACAAAATAGCCAAAAGAACTGCCTATGTATGCAGTTACTATGCGGTCCGCATAACTGTTATGCGGTCGCATAATGCACCGCATAACAGTGATGCGGTCGCATAATACACCGCATAACAGTTATGCGGTCGCATAGTCGAACGCATAGCTGCTTCCAGAATAGCCCTCTCCTGCTCACTTCTGCGGCCATTATGAGGCCCGCAGAGTGATTATGCGGTCGCATAATGGACCGCATAAACGCACATTTTCGGCAAAAATTTTCCTTTACTTTCCAGTGCATTGTTCAACCCAAAAAGTCCGAGCTGCGGCGAGCAAGCTCGCCGCGAAGAATTTCTATAATCCTCAAACACGTAAGCCTAGTCCGGCACCATGAAATATTATTTTCTTTGCATATTTTACCGGGCTTTACGCTTAAGTACTTTGAAATTTTCCGGGGTGTTACACTAACTCGAAATTGAATCATATTTTGCAGACAAGTTTCAAATCACAAAACAGACCTTTTTTAAGTCTCAAAACTAAAATCCGAACCCGATAAACATAAAGTCAACCTACGGTCAAACCTAAGGAATTTCTAAATATTCAAATTGCCAGCTATAGGCAAAACAAGTCAAATCGACGTAGGGACCTAAGACCTTTCTAAATATGGCCCTTAAGACCATACCCGTAGAATAAGGGAAGGTCCATATGGTAGACTCCCGAGTTCATCTTCCCAGACTTAGGGCATGGGGGCCTCTGCTGCGGCTAAAACCTCCCACCTAACTTACCTTGTTGATAAGATCCCTTGTTGCCCTGACTAGGCCTGAAATGACTCAGCTGCTGCTGAGCAAGCCCTGATGGTGGTGCACTAGCTGAAGACCGAGCAAAAGACTATGTCGGTTTACATGAACCTCCCCTGAACATTACCTTTCCACCACTAGCATAACTGAAAGAACCCCCAAAGTTACCCACAGATCGAGCCTTCTTGCTACCATCTCGCTCTATTCTATTCTTCAGTTTCTGGGTCTCCATGGCCTGAGAAAATGCCACTATCTTCACATATTTCATATTAGAATTCGAGGCGGTTGTAGTGGCCTTGTTGATAATCAAACAGCTAAGGCCTTGCACAAACCGGCGCACCCTAGCCTCCATATTAGGCAACATGTAAACAATATACTTGGATAAATTCCCAAATTTCAAATGGTAGTTCCACACACTCACACTACTTTAATTTAATTTCAAAAACTCGGCGGCACTGGTAGCCCTAGTCTCGTCAAGCAAGAAATGATCCATGAAAGCATCTGCAAACTCGTTCCACTTTGCCGGAGGGCTACCCTCCACATGGGACTCCTCCCACAATTCAAACCATGAATATGCCACTTCTTTTCAGCAATAGGAGGCCAATTCTACTGCCTCTGTCTCAGTGGCACGCATCACACAAAGATTCTTATGCATCTTATCTATAAATTCCTGTGGATTTTGGGCTTAGACCCGTGAACAACGAAGGATCTAATTGAAGGAATTGGTTCACCTTAGAACTAGCTGAATCTCCTTGGTGACTAGAAAAAGTATATGTAGCATTCAATATCTGGGCCTACAAATCCACTATCTGAGTGAACAATTTGATGGCTCCCCTAAGATCCCCATCAGAAACACTAGGACCAAAGGTTAAGGCTGGAGGTGGAACTGGACTATCAGTTTGAGGAGGAATATGTACATTCTCAGCATGTTTATTAAATATATGGGGTGTTGTAGTTGGGGGAACGTCTTCACCCCTTGGGTACTCACCCGCAACATCAAGTATTGTATTTTCTACCACTCTTGGGGTGGATTTGGCCCTTTGTCCACTCCTTTACTTCTTCGTAGGTGCCATGAACTATGAAGAGGAAATTAGCTTCCTATTTTGAGCTCTATCGCACGATCTTGAGTATTAAAGAAGGGTGACATTCCTAAATGCCCAAGTAGCCTCCTAATTATAGATATGGTCGACTTTACACCAATAATAAGGACTCTACTAGACACGGCTCCGAGACATCCTATGACACTTTAAAACCTTAGTCTCTAATAACTAGCTTGTCACACACCAACCTTGGAGAGCGTGATCGACGCTCAACCGGGGTATCCTAGTCAAGCAAGCCTACTTGATGTCTACTACCCAACCTTACCCATGAGTGATTCAAGAATAAATGACAAGAGATAGTCAATCAAGGGGATAAGATGTACCACACAAATTTTATATTAATTAAAGGAGTTTCATTAAATAGATGAAAACAATAATTACAATCCTTAGATTACAAGTGAAAATAAGTGACTAAAATAGCGTTTTAAGGTTCCCTTCATACTAACATAACCCACAATACGTCTATAGAGCCTATAATTAAACATGAGAGTAATATGAAATTTGCTGGTGACAAGGCCCCGACTATACCTCAAAATGATAAACAAGAGATAATGCACCAAAAGGCCCCAATATGTGGTAGGGACCAAGTCCGCTGAAAAGAGGGTACACCTATCAAGATCCTGCACCACCTGCTGAGGAACCACCTGCATCAATTAAAGATGCGGCATCCCCAACAAAAGGGACATTACTACATATAGAATAGTACTGGTATGTAAGCTAAGTACCCTCACATGGAATAGAATGCTGATATAAGAAGAGAGAAATATGGGAGTAGTGGGGAAAAACAATTATATTTAAATACCAAGTTAAAACACAATCAACTTTCAAATAAGCATTAACATTTTTAGTAGGGAGATCATTAGTTACCGACACACCACCATGCATGTGGCATGGAATCTGATCTCGGCCCGATTAGCTAGGCTGTCTCACCCCAATGTATGTAGGATTTACATAGAAACATGGAACCACCACCATATGCATGATATGGCGTCTGATCTCCAAATGATCGGCTAGGCCGTCTAACCACAATGTCGTGTGGGTCGACATGATCTTTGCTAGCTATCAATTCATCCCAATCAAGGGGAATAATCTCAACATAATATAAAGGGGACCTTGTCCCTTAATCAAATCCTGCACCGACACGTGTAGTTTTGGGCTTAGGCTTTTACAACCCACCCTTCCTCGGTGACCTAACGATACTCCCAAAAATGGTTCTATATAAATGAAATATATATTTACCTCATAGTTTTAATAAAATCTTTCAATTATTCGGCACTCTTGGCCATACATGATATTCTCCATTCTTGGCACGATGGCCGCATTACATATTATATGCTTTCATTCCTTTTCTAGTCGTGGATCATCATAAAATATTTAAGATATTTAAAACAATAGGGAAAAATCATTGTTTCAACTCATAAGTATGTAAGAGCTCAAAACATATTGAAAATACTTACAAAAGGAGAGCATAGTGATTCGCAATTGAAACATGAATTCAAATCATAAGCATTAGATACAACAACCATATTTGAAACATTGTCCCAAAGTTGAGCATAATATGATAGGGGAAACTTTATCATGACTCGAGTACATAAGCATTTGGGTAAATCAATCACTGGAAGCAGTTCAGAACAATAGGAATAAGAGTATGAACAAACCACGTTTGGAACTTATAAGGGATTCATGGATTCCGATTCTATAGAAGAAGTTTATCCAGCATACTTTAATTAAGATTCCTTTATGATTACTATAACGTTTCACTACTCCTAGCAACTTCAATCTATAGAAACATAATCAAATTGAACCATCATTAGAAAGGTATTCATAGTCTAGGTCATATAGGAATTTCATCAAACACATAGTGTGCATATTGAACTACAACTCCCTAAAATGAGATTTCTTCACCCCACAACCAATCCCCAAGTCAACATTTCACCAACAATAGTCCAACAACCTCCGTAACACATTCATCGGCCCATGCATGCCCAATGACTAACTCATAACTCAAGAATCTCGCCTCCCATTCTTCACATATACCCAAATTCTAAATTAAGGGCTTATAGCTTCCAATCACCATCCCATAAGCCCCATCATCATAAATACTTTCTCACAAATTCATGATAGAACATTTCATGTGAACTTGGGATCAAGTTTTACCTTTTTACTAGAAAACTTGTGAGTTTTTCCCTTGAATTCTCAAGATTTGATCAAGAATTTGAAGAGTGTAAATGTTGAAACTTCTCCTTCTCTCTCTAAATTATTCCCCTCTCTCTAAAATATCAGCTTAGGCCTCCTAAAATAACCCATAATGTCTTTTTATTAAAATAGGATCGAGTTAGAAAATTCTCGAAAATTACCCTCGATGCTAAACCTGCAAGTGCGGAGCGCACCATGAAAAGGATATGCGTTTGGGTTAGGTTTGGTCAAGTCCGCGGTGGATCCACGGTTCATGGAATGGTTCTGTGGTCGCACATTGGACTGCACGAAATCTCCCTCCAAAAATTCTCATGCTAATTATGTGATTGATATGCGGTAGGCAGAACAATTCTACGGTTGCACATCAGACCGCAAAATGACCCACAAAAATTGAGTTGCTTTTGACTTGTTCTGCGATAATTCCGCAGTTAGCGGAACAGATCTGCGGCCGCATAATGGACTCTATAATCACCATTTTCTACAAATGTTTCTACCAACCCCATGATGCATTGCACAGTCCACAAATCTGTACCGCAATCTACAAATTCCAACACATGAGCTTACCTTGTAAAACCTTAAATCCTTTGTAAACCTTTACAGGGTGTTATAATCGCGACCTCACTTACACGAACGCGGAGCTCTCTAGCTCTGCTGCAATCGCGAATGCGAACAACAACTTTAGCCATCCTCATCCTCTATGCAAACGCGGACCCGTGCATGCGAACGCGTAGACCAACTTCTTCACCTTTCGCGATCGCATCATCAAACTCGCAAACTCGAAGAAAAAAATCCAACTACCTCAAGAATTTTCTCTACGCCCGCATGCAACCCATCACGATCGTGATGCATGCCCGAACACTAGAAAACCAACAATCACAAAGCGGCTCAAAATGATCTAAAGCCACTTCAAAACTTACCTGAGCCCCTCGGGACCCCGTCGAACATGCCAACAAGTCAATATATATAATCCAAACTTATCCAAAGTCTCTAACCACCAAAATTAACATCAAAACCAAGAATCGGTGAACACGATCAATCTCTTAAATTCGTAGACTTTCAACTTCGAACGAAGCGTCCGATTCAAACCTAACCAATCGGGAATGAACCTATACTTATCAAAACAGTCTCAAATGACAAAATGGACTAATTAAAATTCCCAAAACAACAATCTGACCCTGATAGACTCGAAGTCCACTCTAGGTCAAACTCGTGAACTCTCTAATTTCTCAAATTGTCAACTTTCAACAAATAGAGCCAAACCCTTCTAGATATATCCATATTTAAATCCGAACATACGCCCAAGTGAAAAATCACTATACAAACCTGTTGAAACCATCAAATTCTGATTCTGAGGTTGTTTACTCAAAAGTCAAACCTTGGTCAACTCTTCTGATTTAAAGCTTTCGAAGTGAGAATTAATCTTCCAAATCAACTCTGAACTTCTCGAAAATCAAAACCAACCATACGTGCAAGTTGTAATGCATAATTTGAAGCTACTCAAGGTCTCAAACTATCGAATGGAGTGCTAAAGCTTAAAATGACCGGTTGGGTCGTTACATTCTCCCCCACTTAAGCATACATTCATCTTCGAACGTGCCAAGAATCGTTCCAAAGCTGTCAAATTACTATATAAACTCATCATACACATACACATGGGTGATCTCACATCACCGCAAACCTTATAAGGCCATTAGACCATCCGTACTAAAATTCTTCCTCCCACATTAGCTTAAGAATCCATAGGACCAAATTCTAACTTCCGAAGCTCCCCTTAAGATCCGACTCATATGTATATACATAGTACAAGCGGTATCAAAGAAGAAGTATACTTCCAAGATGTAACCACACGATGTACCACATAACGCATAACCACACGATGCTAGTGATGCCAAAAACATGTAGAAACTCATAACCATATGCCGAATCAATAAGTCATGGAGTTCTCTCGCCCGAGGATAACCATTGCTAAATTCTAAACTGATTAGTGACATTCTTCTTCCAAACATACATTTATACAAATTTGATAGCACTAATTCTAGGTCCAAAAAATTATCTCACCCAGTACAAGTTGTTTGACTGACATGCCACATCAAATACTATCAAGAACCTCAATGACGCGATCTGTGCACCAACAGATAATATCTCGAATATGACCAATAATTGATAGAGAACCAAAAAGGGAACTATCCAAAAAGTTTAACGGATACAACCATAAGAGCATGATACTATGAATCCATCCCATAAAATAGAAAGAAAACACACAAAACAAACACGATGGGTAATACCCAATAAAAATCTCATGGTGGTGTGCAACTCGTTCCACACATAATACCATTGTGGCGTGCAACCCGATCCACATATATTAATCTACATGAGAATACCTACCGAGCCAAAGTGCGCATACTTACTAAGAACATGTGTGAGCACAACAAATACATATAGTGCATAAACATAACCATGGGAAGACGAATAACATATTGCGCTATAAAAGGCCAAGCACTAATAAGGTGCAATAGGCAAGTCAACAACTCAAGAGCCATCTTGCTCATCGGCGCCACAAGGCCTAAACAAAATAACAACATGCGGGTGAACGACCAAGTGCTCTGACAACCCATCATAACATAAGGAAGTAGCACATGAAATAGATCAAGGCAGGAGTAACATCCATTCCGCCCGATGACACACCCATACCAAATGCAGCACTGAGCAAATAAATCCAATACAGTAAATACTACACATTTTTATTAGGCCTACCAATGGGCCTCAAAACCAATTCGGGCCTTTCCATGATAAATCAATAGCCCTGCAAAAGTCCATAGTGGATCTAACCATGACACATACAATCAACTGTCGAATACTGAATACTCATTCACGATTCGCAACCAGGGTGTAGTTCGTCCTCAGAAATAAAATCTTCGTACCATGGGAGTACTAGAATTTCCATACCAAATCTCCAACTCTCCCACTCAAATTACTGACACGATACACATACACAACCACTCCATGGAAGTTTCTCCCATAGCCTTCCACACAAAGTAGAAGAACATGAGCATCAATGGCCACAAACTATGTAATTTTTGTAATACTAGCCAAGCATCTGCAAATTGATACACAATACATCTACCATAAGACGTGCCCTTCTCAAGTGATATGAAGCAGCACTAGCACACTCTTAAATATCTGAAATCTCTCAGGCTGACTAGAACTCATGACCTCCCTACAAAAATTGAATTGCAACCTCGTTCCTTCAACCTCAATTCCATATAGCTCACCGCATCTATCCTCCTAAAATGCAAAAACACAAGGATCCCATTATCAATTCTGAATCACGAATAGGATACGCACTCTATTACCTAGAAATCTTCCACTAAGCTCAATTCAATAGAAATCACAACACACAATGAATTTTCATGCCTGAAGAAGATACCAACCGCAAATCATGATCATAACATCCTAAACTCTTCGTAACCCATATGTACATAACCAAGCCGGTCGAACTAAATCTCGCTAGATCACCCAAGTCACACAGACTGCCAAACCCCACGGTATTACCACAAACACCTATAAAGCCTTATAATACCCAAAGGAACCGATCATTTCTATTATCATGCTAAGCCAAACTACTACTAAACAAACCCAACCTCTCTAAATTACTTATGAAACATTTTCAGAGTAATGCTAACTCCTTCCCAATACACTATGGACCTCAATCGAAACACATCCCAAGTGATCCCAACATGAAAATCTCGCTGTCCTAAGGCACACGAGTCACTTATTCCCCATGATACCTGCAATGGCACCTCTGATGATGTTTCTTCGACCTCTCAAACTCTGCCTCACAAAACCGATAATGATACAGAAATGCTCCAAGTCTCTTCCACCATCTACACAAATCTCGAATCTTAAATCACACACAAATCCGTAAATCCTTAGATAAAACATATTAACACTTTAATCCATTAGAACCTTCCCAAGAGTCACCCATTCCGTCCTAGTCTCAAATGCGTAAACAATCATGATGAAAGATTAGTGCTCCGATAGCACATAAACACACCAAAATGAGATAACTGAGTGAATCCTCCCATTGCACACTACCCTTACGAAAGAATATCGAACTTGAGTCCATCCACAATCTCCATATATCACTAAGATAAAATACAACACGCTCCCTGAAATTCCTTTCTCGAATCATCCTCAAGTCATTCTCCTAGAATTATATCTAACCGAAAAATGTCTCTGAGTCTAAAATATAACACAACACATGACTAGGTGACCCCCATCTTCGTTGGTAGACTCCCCCACTTGGCCTCAAGATACTATCACATAATCCAAGAACCTATAATGACTACTCCTCCTTAATCTCCATGATCCTACATTGTTACTCAGCTGAATTCCTCATAAATCAAAGCCACACCAACCATAATACATCCCATTTAATCATCCCAAAAGTACAGTCAATCTCATGACAATCATTCCATCTTTCTTAAGCGATCTGAACCTACATCGTAGCAAAAACACACTCTACTGGATAAAAGGTAAAACTCTTTATAGAAACCTCATAAAAAATCATGCAACTCCTAACTTCCTGTCATGAGATAGCCCACTTGTGCGACCTCATATCAATATCTTTCAATGACCTGCCATGGTATGACGCTACGTAATCAACGACTCCTTCTAAGTCCATACTCATCAACAAGTTGCAAAAATCTATTCTACTCCACCAATGAACAACTAGAAGACCCTTCAACATATCCTAACTCAAGACTATTTGCACACCAAGATGATAATCATCCATTCAAATCCCTCAATAGCTCAAGCAAACCCTTCTCGTCAAATTCAAACTCTCAAAGTGTAAGAAGACGCCAGCAATATGAAACTCCCTTTGTAGTCCATAATTACCCAAGTAGCGTAAAACAACCCGAAATCCGTGGCAATCCAAGAACAAAATCCACAATGTTGTGCCTTCGTTTCATGACCATTTTCCAAGGTAACCACTCGATCTCTGAAGCTCATTCTCGATCGGCTGACAATCAAACACCGCGATACTTGCTCAAAAATTGTGCCTCGAATCATCATATTTCTCTGTAAAACCTGGACGCATAGAATACCACAACCACTAGCCTCCTCCAGGATCATCTCTCTCGAATCATCAATACTGGGAATGCAAATCTGACCCAGAAGTCGCAACATACCATCCACACCAAGGAACAACTTCTTAGAACTACCTCACAAATCTTGTCATTGAGGATGAGAAAATAGAAACTATCATACTGATAATCGTCAATGCACTCAAACAAGGATGGCTGCGCAACAACATAAGCGATAGCTCTACTCAACCTTGAAATACCTAAATCACATGAATCTACCGACCAGGGCATGAACATCCATAGCCCAAATTTGTCTCCCCTGATGGAACAAATGCCAAACTACGAATCGTAAACTAAGTAATTTGTCATGCCACGAACATGGGCCTGGATGTAACACGACACTCGGTGCCTGAATACATATGATCGAGCTAACCAACTAGCTGGCTGAATCAACATGTGATATCATAACATACTAAATGCGGAAGATATACTTACACATGTTGATATACTAAAAGTCTAAATGAAATAAATCAAAATGTGGAAATACTAATACAATTTCGAAACATATTTGTAGCCAACATAGCTTAACATGAAAAGCCTGCGATTCTATCTAACTGTTACTCTAGTCTATGAAGCCTCTATTGAAGTACTAAAAACACTGACTATCTATAAATACTGAAAGACTGTAAATTAATGATAATTCATCGTGAGATGTAGGCCCGAGGCAAAAAGAGACGTCAGTACAATTGAATTTTACTAGTATGTAAAGCAACTAAAAGAAAGAAATATAAATGCTGAAACTGAAACGAAGCCGATAATAGAGAACTGATAATTGATAACGGAAATGATAACTGCTAAAACTGAAACTGCATTGATAACTGATAACTGAAATGATAACTGATAACTGAAAACTGAAATGATAACTGATAACTGATAAGTGAATAAAGGAAGTAAGGATATGAATACTCCCTCTTCTAAATGATGAACAACCTGTTTATCTGAATATTAAACTACGGCCTCAGGCCCAATATATATATATATGTGCACAAACTGCGGCCTCGGGCCCAAATATACGTATACATAACTATGCACAAACTGCGGCCTCGGGCCCAAGTATATGTATACATAACTATGGTCTGAGACCCAAAAACGCATAAAGCATAAACTACGGCCTCAGGCCCAAATATGCATAAAGCATAAACTACGGCCTCATGCCCCAAATAAGGCATAAAGAATATAAACTACTGCCTCATGCTCAAATACAGGTGTTCAACATTTAGGGATTTAAATTCAGGAACTAAGAATCACACTGCAATATGTGATGCTGAAATATTGAATCATATTGAGTTACATGATACCGGAATACTTAATAGGACTAGACTGAGATATGTATTCTTGAACTGATTATGAAAACTAAAACTTGAATTGTTTATGACATGTTGAGTAATCTAGACCGAGACTCATGGGCATCAAACCCAAGCCTATATTGATTATGCACTGAGCTCACAATATTCAGAATGAAAGTCATGAACGAGTTATTAAGCTTGATAATAGAAGTTCTGCAACTATTCAAGGAACGAGGCTAGTAACGTCATAAAAGAAACGTAGTGTAGGGTGAATCATTAACATTCTCAAACATAGAGAGAGAGCCTCACATACTTTAACTTCCTGCTCTTGAGCGTAATACAACATTCGCCAACCCCATTCAACTTTAATCTATATCAAAACAAGTCAAAGGGATTCCAAATTAGCAACAATACTCATGTTTTGGTCATTTAGGCATTTTATCAAACATTTGGTGGGTATAAAGCTTCATAGCCCTCATTAATGGTGTTTCTACACCTAACAACCCATTCTCTTGCTACTAGATAAATTCTAAAATCTCAAATTGTTATAATCAATATCGTTCTTCATCACCCATAAGATAAACAACACCCTTAATCAATAATCAACAACCCATAACCAAAATCTATAACTGTTCATCATTTTCTATCAAACTCATCAACTCATATCTCATGAACTTAGAGTCTAAAATCATTAATCCAATGCTATAACTAATTAGAGGGTGAAGATATTACCTTTTTGAAGTTCAATCCTCTTAAATTCCAGTTCTAAAGTTTCTTTTGTCATACATGATGTCCCAATCGAATATCTAATGATTTGGAGGGTTTACCCATGTTAATAAGGTGTTGGGGAATTGAAATTAACTTAGAAAAACCATTATAACTTACCTTGGATGGTGGAGGGACCTTTGAGGACTTTGGCTCTTGAGAGCTTCTCTTTCTAGAGCAAGTTTTTGTGTTTTTGGGGTGTTGGGGACTAAGTAGGGCTATAAAAATGACCCCGCGGGTGTGCTCCCGGACACCTGGTAGTGCAGCAGGGCAGTAGCACTGCCAAAAGTGCGTAGCTGCACACGAGATCATCTGGGCGCGTACATACTGCGCATTGTCCAGTAAAATGCATATAACGCTTTACTCCAAAATACATGTGGGCTCCACAATATATACTTGGAAAGCTATTTCAAGGGGATACAACATTTATGTTTCGTTTTTTCCCAAATGCCTTACCTAGTTTCACGAAATCTTGATGGAAGAGAGACCTTCCATAAACTTAGTTGATTTTATCAGATCTTATGCTCCTAAATCTCCGTCTTGATTCCAAAATAACTATTTCCACCCATACTCATCCCGATAGGACTTCACATGTCTAAAATATTAAATTAATACCTATTTAACATATCCACACCCAGTCCGAATGTACGGGGTGTTACATTATCTCCCCCTTGGGATCATTTGTCCTCGAATGATTGTCTTGACTGTAACTTCGGCTAACTTTGGACCTCAAAAAGGTCTGGTGGAAACATTTGAACACTAAAATTTCATGAACACTTGCATACTAAACTGAATAAATACATGATTACCGAACTGCCGAGATACTGAACTAAATGACTACTGAATACTGAGTTGATTGAATACTGAAATACATGAAGATTATAATATAAGGTCTGAATGAAAAGGTTAGTTACCTTCAACATTTCTCGAAAACACGCGCCAGCTATCATAGAATTACACAAGCCTCATAGGGCATCATAATGCGTATAACATAAAATATATACGTGAATACTGGTCTGTCATGGACATGTGAATACTAAACTAACATGGATATATGGATATTGAACTGTTGAGTACTGAACTGATATCAATATCTGAGTAATAAGCTAGCATGAATATTTGAGTACTGGACTGACACGAGTATCTGAGTATTGAACTGACATGAGTATCTGAGTATTGGAAACTTGAATGTCATAACATAACACGTGAAGTACTGGGTGTACATTCTCCAATACTAGTGGAAACTCTAACTCATAAGCTACTCTCCCGACCTTTCTTAGGATCCTATACGGCCCGATGTATCTAGGACTGAGCTTTCCTTTCTTCCCAAATCTTATAACATTTTTTATAGGCCAAACATTCCTAAACACCCAATCATAAACTTGAAACTCTAGGTCTTTATGCCCCACGTCTGAATAGGACTTTTGGTGGCTCTGAACCGTCTTCAAACTCTCTTGAATCAACTTGACTTTTTCCATAGCCTGATAGACCAAATTTGGCCCCAACAACTCTGCTTCTCCAACTTCGAATCAACCAATTGGTGATCTACACCTTTGTCCATACAGAGCTTCATACAGTGCCATCTTGATACTAGGATAGTAGCTGTTATTATAAGCAAACTCAATGAGAGGTATGTGATTATCCCAATTACCTTTAACATCAAGGACATATCCTCAAGTGTCTGAAAAATGTGCTCTACTTGGCCATATTTCCGAAGATGAAAAATTGTGTTGAAGTTTACTCTTGTGCCTATCTTTATGAAAGGATTTCTAAAAGTTCATTTTAATCTGAGCACCACAATTTGAAATGATGGACAACAGAGTCCCATGCAATCAGGCAATTTCCTAGGTATACAACTTGGCATAATACTCTGCTGAATCTGTGGTCTTTACTGGCAAGAAGTATGATGACTTGGTAAGTCGATTTATAATCACCCAATCAAATCATGCTTTTAAAATGAGCAAGATAATCCTGTAATAAATTCCATATTTACCATATCCACTCAAAAATATGTGTATTATGTGGTAAAACACTAGGCTTCCTGCTGCTCGATTTTTACTTGCTGACAATTCGGACACTTGGCCACAAAGTCTGTGACATTTGTTTTCATGTCGTTTAACCAATAAATCTCTTTGGGCATGATTCATATTTGGGGGAACCTGGATGGAAAGAATACCTGGAAGTATGGGCTTCTAACATGATCCTCCTCTCTAAGTCCATCTATGTCATAGTCCGTCTTGGTACCTTAAAGTACTATCATCTTCCCCTTATTCAAAAGCCATCGTCTTATACTTATGAATCTCCTCTTTTAACTGCAATAAGTAGGGATCATCAAATTTTTTCTCCATCACTTTCGCTACTAAGAATGAACAAGTCATGTTCTAGATAATAATTCCACCATCTTCGGAGTCCGAAAGTCGAACTCCTAGCTTGGCTAAGGGGTGAACTTCTTTTATCACAGTTCTCTTGTCTGCCTAAACCATGAGCTATAGTTCCCATACTTGATTATATTTTTAAGGTACTCCCTGAAAACATTTACAACATTGTTGTGACCTATGTCTTTGACCAATACTCCGAAGATTAGAGTCTCGTGCAATGACACTACCCTCGTGATACATAACTGAGCATGATTTTATAGTTTTTATATCTCATGCTAACTATATAGGCTTCAAATCTCCAACCAGACTTACTGACGATTTTCACATCTCTCCCTTAGACCAAAGGTTAAGGTCTTATACTTGCGGATCCTTCTCCTTTGTTGTGACCCGAACAACTTTTCTTATCTTCTATAATTCGTTGCACTTTATGTCAATGAAATAACATCTTCTGACTTACTTTTGATCAATCTTTATTACTAGAAAAACTAAATTACTTACATAAATAGAAAGCTAATGTATTCATGACTATCGTATACAATCTTAACAATTTAACTCTGCTCACACTATCAATCTTGGGTAAACCTCTTTTCGATAATTCTTAAAGGCTATTCTTCTGTAGTTTGCTCTCTTACTGCAGATTTATTTTCTTCCACTATCACTATACTTCATATTTAACTTAAACTTTTTGGGTTCTAACACGCGTTCGGTGTTTCAAACTGTCATCCACTCACGAGAGTTAACCTAACTAAGTGAATCAAATCTTACCTTTACTAGCTTTGATGAAGTTGCTAATTCACTGTATCTACTTAAAACTTACTTACTATTCTTTTACTAACCACATTCTAGCATCATATTTTCTTGCTCTGCTTTGAATAATTAAAGTGAAACATAAGGTTATTTTTAATTTTCCTCACCATCCGACCCTATTCTACGGTCGCATACTATCTTTCTTTTTTTAAACAATGTACATGGATCACAATTAGGAAAATTTTATTTGGCTTAAACGAATTCAGAATATCTATCCCTAAACTTTCCATACACTTCAAAATCATATCAAACTATAAACATCTGGGGGTAAACACTTAGTTACATAACCTAAGAGGGAACTATAATATCTTTTATCTCACAATAATAGCTATTTATCATAGTAATTCACTAACGTGGTACTTTCTAATTCTGATTTGAATAAATATGAATAACTTAAAATTATTTCCCGAAATTCAATATCGACTGCTCTTAGTTCTCATTTCGTACATCATATCTTCTTAGTCATATGCATGAGTCATACGAAAAACACATCTTTGGTAATATCAAATGTTTCTGACTCCAAGGTATTTTTCCCGTAGGCCCTTTTTCTGTCCAAAACTATATTGATAAATTCTATGCCAACTACGGTTAAATTCTTAACCTGCTACACCATGGGGTCTAACATCTGAACTATCATCATCCAACCTGTGGCTCAATTTACAATAATTAAAAATGAAATTGTTTCATGAGGTAAAACACATATGGATACACTACCATAAACAAACTTGTCCATTAGAGTATACCATCATCTAATAAATTACTTCATGCACCATCCGGTGAGTCTTGGGTCTTAATCCGAACCTAAAATATGCAAAGATTTCACTATTATAAATATCACTTACATTTTCTTTTAGCACTCATAGGCATCACTGTATACCCACAAGTCACCAGAATTTGGATACACTGAAAATTGGAGATCTGGTAACTGAATACTAGCATACTAAATAACCATAAACCTGTTAATTGAAAGACTGCATAACTAGTAACTGAGGTAAACTAATAAACATAAAACATGATTACTGCTTTTGTACTTTCTGATAAGGGTATGCTCTTATCTGTACTACTATCCATTGCATCCCACTTTCAACATCCTCTCAAGTCTCATTTGTTACCAACCTGTGCTCCATAGTTACACCCCAATGGGCAAATCATCTTTTCTAGAACTTTGGGGTTTTTTCTTTCCCATCGCTTGGGCATTCGATACATCTAGAATTCGATAGGAAGAGAAGTTTACCTATTGCTCTAAGCTTCATGGCACGATCTAGAGTAGAAAGAAATGAGATAATCCTGAATGTCTTGGTAGTTAACCATTTATATGAGTAGCCGACACACACATATAAATGAAACTCCACTGGACACGGCTTCATAAACTCCCTAAGACATTGGAACCTAGTGCTCTGATACCAAGCTTTGTCATGCCCCGAACCTGGGCCTCGATGTAACATGGCACCTGGTGCCTGACTACATGTGATTGAGCGGACCAACTGGCTAGCTGAATCAACATGTGATATCATAACATACTGAATGCGGAATATATACTTACACATGTTGATATACTGAAAGCCTAAATGATATAAATTAAAATGTGGAAATACTAATACAATTCTAAAACATATTTGTAGCCAACATAGCGTAACATGAAAAGCCTGCGACTCTGTCTAACTATTACTCTAGTCTATGAAACCTTTATTGAATTACTGAAAACACTCACTATCTATAAATATTGAAAGACTGTAAATTAATGATAATGCCTCGAAAGAACTGGGGCTTACCAAATAGCAAGTACGAGAATCCTTGCGCTCTGAATCGTAAGCCTGTAAATCATTACCTGCATCTTGAGATGTAGGCCCCGGGCAAAAAGGGACGTCAGTACATTTGAATTGTACTGATATGTAAAGCAACTAAAAGAAAGAACTGTAAATGCTGAAACCGAAACTGAGCTAATAATAGAGAACTGATAACTCATAACGGAAATAATAACTGCTGAAACTGAAACTGCATTCATAACTGATAACTGAAATGATAACTAATAACTGAAATGTTAATTGATAACTGATAGCTGAACAAAGGAAGTAAGGATATGAATACTCCTTCTTCTGAATGATGAACAACCTGTTTATCTGAATAAAATACGGTCTGAGGCCCAATATATATCTGCACAAATTACGGCCTCAGGCCCAAGTATACGTATACATAGCTACGGCCTCAGGCTCAAATATGCATAAAGCATAAACAAAGGCCACAGGCCCAAACATGCATAAAGCATAAACTACGGCCTCAGGCCCAAATATGCATAAAGCATATAAACAATGGCCTCAAGCCCAAATACAGGTGTTCAACATTTAGGGATTTAAATTAAGGAACTGAGAATCATATTGCAATATGTGATGCTGAAATACTGAATCTTATTGAGTTACATGATACTGTAATACTGAATAGGACTGGACTGAGACACGTATTCTTGAACTGATTATGAAAATTGAAACTTCAATTGCTTATGACATGCTGAGTAATCTAGACTAAGACTCATGGGCATCAAACCCAAGTCTATATTGATTACGCACTGAGCTCACAACATTCAGAATGAAAGTCATGAACGAGTTATGAAGCTAGATAATAGAAGTTTTGCAATTATTCAAGGAACTAGGCTTAACTATATTTCTGAAGCGCAAGTAGTAACGTTGTAAAAGAAACGTAGCATAGGGAGAATCATTAATATTCCCAAACATAGAGAGTTAGCATCACATACCTTAACTTCTTGCTCTTGAGTGTAATACAACATTCGCCAACCCCTTTCCACTTTAATCTATATCAATACAAGTCAAAGGGATTCCAAATTAGCAACAATACTTATGTTTTGGTCATTTAGGCATTTTACCAAACACTTGGTGGGTATAAAGCTCCATAGCCCACATTAATGGTGTTTGTATACCCAACAGGCCATTCTCTTGATCCTAGATAAATTCTAAAATCTCAAATTGTTATAATCAATATCGTTCTTCATCACCCATAAGATAAAAAATACCCTTAATCAATAATCAACAACCCACAACCAAAATCTATAACCGTTCATGTTTTTTTATCAAACTCATCAACATATATCTCATGAACTTAGAGTCTATAATCATTAATCCAATGCTATAACCAATTAAAAGGTGAAGATATTACCTCTCTGAAGTTCAATCCTCTTTAATTCGAGTTCTAGGGTTTCTTTTCTCAAGCATGATGTCCCAATCGAAAATCTAATGATTTGGAGGGTTTACCCATGTTAATAAGGTGTTGGGGAATTAAAATTAACTTACAATAACTATTAGAACTTACCTTGTATGGTGGAGGGACCTTTGAGGACTTAGGTTCTTGAGAGCTTCCCTTTCTAGAGCAAGATTTTTGTGTTTTGGGGTGGGGGGGGGAGGGCAAAGTAGGGCTTTAAAAATGACCCCAGGGTGCTCTCTTGCACACCTAAAGGCCCAACCACGCACCTGGGCTTGCACCAGGATAGTAGCACTGTCACAAGTGCGCGGCCGTGCATGGGACCATCTGGGAGCGCACCTGGGCAGGTATACTACGCATTGTCCAGTAAAATGCACATAACGATTTACGCAAAAATACATTCGGGATTCTCAATATATCGTTGGAAAGATATTTTAAAGGGCTACAACTTTTATGTTTTGTGTTTTCCCAAATGCCTTACTGATTTTCACGAAATCTTGATGGAAGACATGTCTTCTATAAACCTACTCGATTTTATCGGATCTTATGCTCCTCACTCTCCGTCTTCATTCCAAAACAACTATTTCCACCCATACTCATCCCGACAGGACTTCACATGTCTAAAATATCAAATTAATACCCATTTAACATATCCACACCTAGTCTGAATGTACATAGTGTTACATAATCCTTCTCATAAGTTGCTACGGCTGCAAGCTTAAGTAATTACCCTACCAGACTGCTCCCATGATGTGTTAAGACCAATGTGTGAGTCATCCTAATACACTATATAAGGCCCTGAACCCATGGGCAACACCAACACTAGGGCTACAATAGACTACAATGCATACGCATGATGATAATAGTAGTCTGATCTTATAACATGGGGAAAGACATCTCGCACTGCATCTGTATCATCATCAAAGCTCGTCGGTGCCAAACTGATTCGAGTACTCAAAATTGCATACAATGAGTAGGAAGGAACTAAATATATAGGCTTTGAGTCGAGACAAAGTTGCACGATAAGGAATCATAAAGGGGAAAGTTTCCTAAAGCCCTATAGCCTTTCAAAGATAAGCACAGACGTCACTATACCGATCCGGCAAGACTCGACAAGGCATGCTCATGACTCGTGAAACCTATGCAACCTAGTACTCTGATACCAACTTATCACGACCCAAAACTTCCTTCGGAGCTGTGACAGCACCTAACACCACTTAGTAGGTAAGTCATCAATTAATAAGCAAAAACAAAGTTAAATGGCAACATTAAGTGGTCTCAACAATGGAAATAATGGTAATTAGCTGAAGTAAATAGTTACAATACAAATAAACCATTCAATGACCTGGTGTCACTAAGTGCATGAGCTCAAAAGAATAAGTGAATACAAGGTTTAAATCAAGTACAACAGTGTCTCAAAGATTAAACAGTTTTAACATAAAACAAGGAAGGGACTTTAAGGCCTGCAATGGGAAAAGTTGTGCTACCTCGAGAATTCCCACTAATCTTGATCTGGCTCACGGGTAACAACCACGATCAGCAACACATGTATCTGCACACGAAGTGTAGAGTATAGTATGAGTACAACCGACCCCATGTACTCACTAAGTAGCAAACCTAACCTCGTGCTAAAACTACTGATGAGCTAGGAAAGGTAAGATGCTCCCTCTCTACAGCCAACAATAAAAATAACATCGGAATAATAGCATATGAAAGAGAACACATCAAATGATAACAAACTTGGCTTAACACAATAAGAGGAAAAATAGGCATGCTTTTCAAATATAACAATCAAGGCACCAACTTTCATAGAATTCACTTAAACGGGTATTTAATAGGATAGAACTGTGATATCAAGCTCAAATCCTCAAGTACAGTTACCAAATACTTACTAGCGTAAGGGTTAATACAGCTCCACGCCTGTATGTCAGTCATACATGACAGATCAATAATATTTATAGTCAAATCATCAAGTATAAACAACTCTCAGCATATTCATAGTGCCTGGCAAAATACCCTTGAAACATACTTTAAGAAAGTTATGGTGCCTAGCTAAAAACCCATGGACCCTCAAACACATATAACATACGCTCAGCATTGCACGGGTTCCTGACATAAGTCCCTCACTCAAGCACATATATGACCCTATTCTTGTGCTCATAGTAAATACCTAACTCTGGGGGGCGGTTCCTTGCCCAAGCGCTGATAGTATCTAAGTCAACGATTAATATCATATAGCCCAACATGGGGCCTGGTGCACGCGTCACCCCCTAAATAGTACCACATAGCCCAATGTGGGGTCTGGCGTACACGTCACCTAAAAATCAATACCAACACGGCTTTATGGTCCAAGATCAGTCATCAATCTACTCAAGTCTCCATATACGAACATCTCACATAAACATAATCCAATTACCATACATAATGTAATAATGTACCATAAATTCAGCTCAAACTCGTGCCACGTACAAGGACACAAATAACAAGTGAGATAACATATCAAAAAGTGCATGTAGATAAAGATACAACACATGAATATAATTATCATGAGTAAACAGTATGACTACTATTACATCCCCCATTTTCGTATGTTAAAGTTTCGCCATAAGTTAATCGACGTAAGTTCGGGAATGAGATTATTTTTGGATTATAAGTATTATGTATTTCAAACAACGGATAAGTAAATTCGTGAAGGTGAAAGGTTAAACAAATAGAAGAAAATGAGTTTCGATAAAGTTTGACAATTTGGGATAAAATACGGTCCGAACCATAATACCCTGTATTTATGGATTAGTGCCATACAAGGTACTACATGACCATGATATTAAGGTATATAAGGTATGTTAAAAGTGAGTAGTATTTTAAGTAAGTTGGGATAATTCTTAATTATATGGGTAATTGATTATTTATTGGGTAATGGGAGATTACCTAGTTAATTAAGAAATTATTGGGTGATTAATTAAGAGATTATGGATAAAGCTTAAGGTGTCCCAAAAAGTAGCAGCAAATTAGGTGGGAATTAAAACTCAAATGAGTGACTCTTACACTATAAAGCTAGGTGGCACAATTAATGAGATTGGTGGCCAAGTTATCACAAACTTTGATAAAAATAATTAAGGAAGATGTATAAGCTTGCTAAGCTTATGGATAGAATTCACAAAGCCATAATCTCAACGGGATGGCTTCAGCAAATATCATACAAGGTTATGATAAAACATTCCCAAAATAGAGGTGCTCACCTCCTCCCATCTCCAAGTAACGATCTCCATAGCAATATACATTGCTTCAGCAAAACAAAATTGTTAGTAACGTGAGTTACTTCATAAAAGAGAGGTGCTTAATCTAATCTACAAAGTGACAGATCTCCTTCCAAGAAATTCATATGAAGTTATACTACCTAATAGCAACGAGATTTGCAATTCTAAGGGAGCCTGATATATTCTTTATCAAGAACATCATACGGATTTTTTCCTACTTCGATCTGCTATTACGTGTCTTTTTCGCAATTGACTGGTGTTAGAGGGATTGTCAAGAGAATCGACTCAGGTATGTTAAGGCTATCCCTTCTTTATTTTAGCATGATCAATACGATACAAACCAAATGAGTAAACGCATAATTTTCATAAATAACTCTATTCATAGAAGTATTAGAGATTCCTACATTATTGATTCCCCATATGAATTGTTATTATATCTTATGTTCATGGGTCTCAAAAAAATATATATTTGATAAAGTTTATCCGAAAGGCATATTAATTTTATGATATTCCGAGAAATCTTAGTAACGTATTTCCTATGCATTTCATGCATGTATACATGTACATTGATCCATGACTAGATGGCGTTATATACGCATATATTATATGTATATGGGATATGGGAAAAGGTTATGGCGTTATATACGCACCATCACCTGATCAGCTGGTATACGTTGATGATTTTGCCCACAGTAGCCGAGATGATATGATGGGATGCCCTTAGAGGCTTGATGATGTTATAAACGCATATACCTATGCATGGTATGACATTTATATGCATATGCATGGCATTGTAAATATAAATGATTCACAGAGCTATTCAGACATACATGTTGAGTCTTTTACTCCATGTTTGTCTCATGTCTATTGTTTACTGATTTTCATTCCTTACATACCCGGTACATTATTTGTACTGACGTCTCTTTTGCCTGGGGACACTGCGTTTCATGCCCGCAGGTCCCGATAGACAAGTCAAGAGTCCTCTAACTAGGCTATCAGCTCAGCAGAGGTGTTGGTGCGCTCCATTTGTTCCGGAGTTGCTTGTTTGGTCAGTATGATTTAGACATGTATTGTTTGGTATGGCGGGGCTCTGTCTCGACCTTTATGACAATTATGTATTCTTAGAGGCTTGTAGACAGATGTCATGTACATAAAAGATTGTATGGCCTTGTCGGTTTATGTTCAGTGTACGAGTGGTAATTTTGGTCTTAATGTCTTATGTATAAGTTGGTAGTACATGTATTCTAGTTATCTCATGGTAGCCTTTCTGGCTCAGTTATCTATGATAATATGATACGAAAAGATACGTTACATTGGTACTTGGTTGAGTAAGGTACCGGGTGCCCGTCGCGGCCCATCGGTTTGGGTCGTGACAAAAGTGGTATCAGAGCCAGGTTCTGTCTTAGGGAGTCTACAATCCGTGTCTAGTAGAGTCTTGTTTATGGGTGTGTTGTGCACCATACTTATAAGCAGGAGGCTATGGGGCATTTAGGACTGTCACTCTTTCTTCTTACTCTAGATCGTGTGATAGAGCTCAGTTGTAAGAACTCAATTTCCTAAACTCTATCTTATTCATAATACGATGATGCCTATATCCAGAAAGACGGTTGGTAAGAGATATCATTGTGGAAGATTTGAGTAAGAGGAACTCAATTTTTGCATCATCCTTATGATGGATAAATATGAGGTATTCAGCAGATTATGTGCGTACTATGATGTGTAAACTTCTTGATAATGATCCCTCAGGCAAGAATGTCTATCCACTCTTACGGTAAAAAGGAATAAGAGAATCGGAAGGTAGACACAAGTTTCAGTGAGTAAAAGAAGCAAGATGAAAAAGGGTACGAGCTACCCAGCTAATGAAGATTATCGCAGAGGAATATAAGCCTTTTGAGTTACCTTCAACAATAACAGAGGTATGTACAATTGGCCACACCCATCTCATTTATGCCTTATGGGGGCTAACAGAAGTAGTATAAGAGAAGAAGGATATCAGGATCTAGCTGGGGTTAGGGTAACCAAAAATGGTGGATGGATTGTTAGTGTTAGCTGAGATTTTCGAAGGATATTGCAAATGTACTAATAGATCTCCTTGTGAGATGCCCAGATGGTGCACTCTAAAATAGTACAACCAGATATGAGTACAACAAAGATAGGCACTGAAAACCTGGAAGGGATAAATATTATCTTAGTGTGACTCCCGTCCCTAGTAGAGTGAAAATGTTAAGCGACCCGAAGAGCCAGTGGATGGAGCAAGGGGAGATAAAAGCAAAACAATGTCTTGTTAAAGTTTTCAGAATAAAGTGATAGACATAAATGTTAGCGGAAAAAAAGAAAAGAGTTAATGAAGTATTATAAGTAAGATATGATGCATGGATGATAATGGTATATCAAAAGATGAAAGTATTACAGAATCTATAGTCAAATGAAGGAAAAGACGAGAGGTGACAGGCCTTGAGACAACAAAAGAGTATAAGCCATAAAGTCATATCCTCATTTCGAGAAATAAGTCTGTGACTCTAATGCGACTACCAAAAGGAAAAGTTAGACCCCAGAGTAATAGAAATCAATATGGGCTGGTGAACAAGCTAAACTAAACATGAATTAGGGACTGAATGATTTGATAATGGTCGACATCATGAGAATTTCAGATTGCGTTCTTGCGATAACAGAATGGACAACAGAAGAAGGTTCATGAGAAATTCAGAGAATGGTCATTCAGGAAGACGCCTCCCTAAAGAAAGCAATGTGAGCAAAGTTAAGCTTAAGGGCCTGTATGTGCCAGTTGCACTATGTGTCACCATCGCGAGTAAAGAATTTTGTTATCCTTGGTACAGAAGGATTACCTGCACTATGTGTCACCATCGCGAGTAAAGAATTTTGTTATCCTTGGTACAGAAGGATTACCGCAGGGCAAGTAAGGGTCATCGATAATGTGAAATGATGCCAAAGATGAAGAGGTAAAACATCTATAGGTAGGTCGTCGTAGCTCCAACTCTTAGTACTCCCCTAAAGGGGGAATATGAAGTGATGTGGTATTAAGTCAGAATTAAGTGGTTCTAGTAATTATGGAATGGTAAGGGAAGAATGCGATAAAAAATGAAAAAGGGATGAGATTGCACTTATTCAAAGCCTACATATATGCTACGATTCCAGAACATTATGCAAACACGACGTCAAAGAAAGGGAGTAAGGGTCCCTGCCCGAGTTAGTTACGTTATGAATGCACTTAAGATTTCGGAGTATTATCCATGCAGCATATATATTGATTCATATAGCCGTAGAAGACTTTGGTATAAGTTAAAAGAAAGAATTAAGCCCAAGGCATAGACAAATGATTGAATTGTTAGAAGATTATATCATGGATATTCGCCCATGAAAGGCAAAAGTGATAACTAATACCAGGAGCCGTAGATCGGAAGATAGCTTAAGCCTACATAAAGACTGATCAGAAGGAAGATGAAACTAAAGAGTTACATCAACTAAGTAAATTAGGAGTCTGATCATTGGACCCAAAAAATTATTGAAATCTTGATTAAGAATATTGCAGAATCACTCTTAATGTCTGAGGTACAAGAGAGATAGTACAACAACCATATTCTATAACGGCTCTACGAGAAAGCTAGTTAGAAGAGTACCAGCCTCATAAGAATTAGTATGAAGCTCCCACCGTATTGTGTATGCACCAGAGGTACAAGTATTATAATAGAGCTTCAAGTTGTGGATGTGAACTATACTTGTGTTAAAGCGATATCATGCAAGAGATAGAAGATATGATGCGAGATTTTAAGGTAGTAAGATAAAGGTGAACAACGTACGAGATACTCAAATGCAGAAGGTTGTGAATAGTCCATACTTCGGATAGGAGGCTACAAACACAGGGATTCAATATCCAGGAATGATAGAGATGTCATTGGTGGCATATCTTCCAGCCTATGGTTTCAAGGTATCGAGAGGCCTAGTCAAGAGAGCAAAGAAGACTTAGAGACGATGTGATGTCTCACTTGATGTTCCAGAATAACACAAGGAAATCTATGGTGCTAGCAAGTTGAAGCAAGGTTGCGAGTAATATAAATAGATATGTGTAGGTCGCAAGCTAAAGTATGGTAAAGCGACAAGGTTTTAGGAAGACACGAGTAAGGATAAGAAAGGGAAAGTGAGAAGGAGACGAGAATGGATAAGTTCTCAAGATTAAGCCCATGAAAACAAGAAGAGCTGATGGTTTCTCTAAGTTATACAAAGCTCGGTATAGCCTGAATGAACTCAAATGAGTCTAAGACTAATAGTATTTAGATGAGATGGAATGTTGCCCTGGTAGTAGAATGAGGGTGTAATTGTGATATATAAAGGATGACGCTTGGGCCTTCGATTGAGTAATGATTTGAAGAAAAGAAAAAAGAGAGAACAAGAAAAGATTTCATGGACGACACGAGATTAGAATACCCATAAGATGAATCACGTTGGGATGCTATGAAATACGATCATGGAAGTATAGTATCATATCGCCCCAGGTAGATCGGGATAACCACTTCAACTGTTCCATAATACAACGTGAGCCCTAGTGATTATGAAAGAGGTTTCAAGTTATTAGTAAGTAGATTGCAGATCAATATGGAGGTGAATCAACAATATATGGATAAAGTTCCAACGTATGAGAGGAAATAAGGATTCCATCATTTAGATGAACAGTAATAAGGAAGCATTGAATGACTTGGACTTATACATCTATGATAAGAAGAAACTAGAGTAACCTGGAGTTTGGTAGCAAACCTCAGTACGATAAATCGAAGTAAGAGTTTTGGCAATAAAGTCATACAGATAGATAACCGGGTCTATGCAATAAGATATAGCAATATTCGTAAGTTCGACAAAGTATCGAGCAAAGAACTTCAGTATACCTATAGATGTAGAGAGACATCTTATCAAGCTTTGTATATGCTTACAAAGTGAGGCCCAGAGATTGGCTAAAAGCAAAAAGGAGAGAAGAGTCGTATAGGCGCACATACAAGGGCAAAGTCGTACAGGCTGCATGACAGAAGGTAGCAACAGTTACGAGATTGGAAAAATTTCGACCACAAGTCGTGGTGTGAGCAAGAGGCCTAAATGGGGGGGGGAATGCCCTGGCCTTTGAATTTATTCACAGAACAGTTGCCTAAATGGCAAGGAGAGTACTAAAGTATTCCTAAGATCTATAAGTTATGGATATGATAAGTGCATCAGTCAATATTCAAGGACGAATGTTCCAAAGGGGAGAATGATGTTACATCCCGCATTTTCGTATGTTAAAGTTTCATCGTAAGTTAATTGACGTAAGTTCGGGAATGATATTATTTTGGGATTCTAAGTATTATGCTATTTCAAACAAGGGACAAGTAAATTCGTGAAGGTGAGAGGGTAAACAAATCGAAGAAAATGAGTTTCGTCGAAGTTTGACAATTTGGGATAAAATACGGTCCGAGCCATAATACCCCGTATTTATGGATTAGTGTCATACAAGGTACTACATGACCATGATAGCAAGGTGTATAAGGTATGTTAAAAGTGAGTAGTATTTTAAGTAAGTTGAGATAACTCTTAATTATGTGGGTAATTGATTAATTATCGGGTAATGGGAGATTACCTAGTTAATTAAGAAATTATTGGGTGATTAATTAAGAGATTATGGATAAAGCTTAAGGTGTCCCAAAATATGGCAGCAAATTAGGTGGGAATTAAAACTCAAATGAGTGACTCTTACACTATAAAGTTAGGTGGCACAATTAATGAGATTGGTGGCCAAGTCATCATCCACTTTGATAAAAACAATTAAGGAAGATGTATAAGCTTGCTAAGCTTTATGGATGGAATTCACAAAGCCACAATCTCAACGGATGGCTTCAACAAATATTATACAAGGTTATGATAAAACATTCACAAAATAGAGATGCTCACCTCCTCCCATCTCCAAGTAACGGTCTCCATAGCAATATACATTGCTTCAGCAAAACAAAATTGTTAGTAACGTGAGTTACTTCACAAAAGAGAGGTGCTTAATCTAATCTGCAAAGTGACGGATCTCATACCAAGAAATTCATACGAAGTTATACTACGTAATAGCAACGGGATTTGTAATTCTAAGGGAGCCCGATATAATCTTTCTCAAGAATATCATATGAATTTTTCCGTATTTCGATTTACCGTAACGTGTCTTTTTTGCAATTGACGGGTGTTAGAGGGATTGTCAAGAGAATCGGCTCAGGTATGTTAAGGCTATCCCTTCTTTCTTTTGGCATGATCAATACGATACAAACGAAATGAGTAAACGCACAATTTTCATAAATTACTCTATTCATAGAAGTATTAGAGATGCTTACATTCTTGATTCCCCATGTGAATTATTATTATATCTTCTGTTCATGGGTCTAAAAAATACGTATTTGATAAAGTTTATCCGAAAGGCATATTAATTTTATGATATTCCGAGAAATATTAGTAACATATTTCTTATGCATTTCATGCATTTATATATGTACATTGACCCATGACCAGATGGCGTTATATACGCGTATATTATATGTATATGAGATATAGGAAAAGGTTATGGCGTTATATACGCACCACCACCTGATCAGCTGGTATACGTTGATGATTTTGCCCACAGTGGCCGAGATGATATGATGGGATGCCCTCAGAGGCTTGATAATGTTATGAACGCATATACCTATGCATGGTATGACATTTACACGCATATGCATGGCATTGTAAATATAAATGATTCACAAAGCTATTCATACATACATGTTGAGTCTTTTACTCCATGTTTTTCTTATGTCTATTGTTTACTGATTTTTATTCCTTACATACTACGTACATTATTTGTACTGACATCCCTTTTGCCTGGGGACGCTGCATTTCATGCCTGCAGGTCCCGATATATAGGTCAAGAGTCCTCCAAGTAGGCTATCAGCTCAGCAGAAGGTGTTGGTGCGCTCCATTTGCTCCGGAGTTGCTTGTTTGGTCAGTATGATTAAGACGTATATTGTTTGGTATGGTGGAGCTCTATCCCGACCTTTATGACAATTATGTATTCTTAGAGGCTTGTAGACAGATGTCATGTACGTAAAAGATTATATAGACTTGTCGGTCTATGTTCAGTGTACGAATGGTTATTTTGGTCTTAATGTCTTATGTATAAGTTGGTATTACATGTTGTATTCTACTTATCTCGCGGTAGCCTCTGTGGCTTAGTTATCTAAGATAGTATGATATGAAAAGATACGTTATATTGGTACTCGGTTGATTAAGGTATCGGGTGTCCGTCGCGGCCCATCGGTTTGGGTCGTGACAACTACGGCTAAGGCAAATAGCTCAACATAGCAAAATAGCCCTGTCATGTCTCAAACAATTAAGTAGATAGCCTATACATGATTTCTAACATGAATAATAACTCATGTAGTCATACGAATGGAGAAATCATGGTATTAAAGAAGCATGATAGCAAAACAAGGTATATAATAGCCTAAGAACTACCCGGATCATGAATAATCACAGTGCACGTATAAACGCTCGTCACCTCGCATATATGTCACCCCCATCATATAATAAATACCATAGCCAACGGGTTCATACCCTCATATCCAAGTTTAGACAAGTTATGTACCTTATATGGGCTAGTCTTCAACCTCGAATCATGTAAAAACCTTGATCTAGCTCTCCAACCGCACAAATCCAAGCCAAACATCATCCAAGGAAGTCGACAATGCCATAGAAAGAGATCCCAATCCATAAATCTTCGATCTTGAACCAATACCAAAATCTGATAACTCATAACTTTTCGAGTCCAAATATATAATTAATTTCCAAAACCTAGACCAAATCAGTACTCAATTCCCCAAAATACTCTCTTAAAGTGTAGGCAAAACCCCAAATTTCCTTTCAAATTCCCAAGTTTTAGGTGTAGAAATCCATGGATAACCAAGATATAAAGTCAAATCCAAGTGATAATTGCTTACCTCCAATGTAGTAGTGGAATTTCTCTTCAAAATCTCATCTTCTCGAAGTCTAGCGCTCAAAATATGAAATAATAGGCAAAGTCCCAAAATTGGCAACTTAAATAATCTGCTCCAGGTAAACTCTTCGCGATCGTGGTCCAAAGCTTCGCAATTGCGAAGCACAAAAATGCCTCTGCCCAAATAAGCCTATGCGATTGCAACCTCACTTACATGAATCCGGAGTTCTCCAGCTCTGCCTCAATTGTGAACGTGGCATATTACCCGCAAACACGAACAATAACTCCAGCCAACCTCATCCTTTATGCGAACGCGGACCCGTGCACGCGAATGCGTAGACCAACTCCTCAACCTTTTGCGATCGAGTCATCAAACTCGCGAATGGAAAGAAAAAAATCCAACTGCCTCAAGAATATTCTCCGCGATCGCATGCAACCCATCGCAATCGTGATGCATGCCTGAACACCAGAAAACCAGCAACCACAAAGTGGCTCAAAATGATCTCAAACCATTGCGAAACTCATTCGAGCCCCTAGGGAACCAGTCCGAACATGCCAACAAGTCCATATACATAATTCAAACTTATCCAAAGGATAAAAAAATCAGAATTAATATCAAAACCAAGAATCATCGAACAAGATCAATCTCCTAAAATTCATAAACTTTCAACTTCGAACCAAGCGTCCGATTCAAACCTAACCAATCCGGAATGAAATCAAAATTTGCACTCCAGTCCCAAATGAAAAAACGAACATAATTTAATTTTCGGAACAACAATCCAACCCCGATAGCCTCAAAGTCCACTCACAGTCAAACTTGTGAACTCTCTAATTCCTCTAATTGCCAATTTTCAACAAATAAAGCTAAAAACGTTTAGGAATATCCAAATTCAAATACGAACCCGCACCCACGTCCAAAATTACCATACAAACCTATTAAAACTATCAATACCTGATTCCGAGGTCGTTTACTTAATAATGAAACCTTAGTCAACTCTTCCAACTTAAAGCTTCCGAATTGAAAATTACTCTTACAAATCAACTCTGAACCTCTCGCAAATCAAAACCAGCCATACGTGCAAGTCATAATAAATAATTTTAAGCTACTCAAGGTCTCAAACTTCCGAACAAAGTGCTAAAATGCAAAACAGCCGGGCGTATCGTTACAGTAGTTCGACCCGCAAGATTGAGAAATTTCGTCTTCCATCCTTGAGGTATATTATTTATTCAGTCAAGGATATATTGGTAATCCTAGATCTTAGATTGATGATTAGTAATTGGGAGTCTAAAGTATTTACCAACCTGGTAGGAGGAACGCATATTCAAAATGTCGTAAATAGCATCTTGGGTGCTTTGAGGAGTATTTGGCAAAAAGACAAATGCGAGATTTGTTATTGTTGATTCTTTGGCCTGCCAAGGTGCCAAATGATTAGAGGACCTTATGGATTGATGCATCATTTGTTGGATTAGCTTCCACAAAACGAATTAAATCATCGGTAAATAGAAAGTGAGAAAGAAGAGGTCCATTGCCTGATAATTTGAGAGGTGTCCGTTCTTGGTTAGCAAAAGAGAGATTGATAATGCGAGTTAGAGTTTCATACAATTATAAAAAAAATATGGACATGAGAGATTGCCTTGATGAATGTCTCTCATTGGAGAAAAGAAAGGAGTAGGGAGCCCATTATAAGGATAGATAAAGTCGAGGATAATACGCATATGAGGTTAATAAGGGTAAGCGGAAAGTTTAGACTAGACATGGAGTATCTAATGAAGGACTATTCTAGACAGTTAAAAGGCTTTTAAAGGTCAATTTTAAGAAGCATATGGCCTCGATTACCCTATTTTATTTAAAAGAGTGAATTGCTTCTTGAACAATAATAGCATTGTCAATAGTTAGTCGACCTGGGATGAAGCTACTCTGATGGGGGATAATAATGGTATCAAGGTAAGGGCGAAGACGTTCGACGATAATTTTAGTGATGATCTTATGACTAGTGTCGCAGAGAGCAATAGGTCGATATCGGGAAATCCGTTCTGGGATTTTGACTTTACGGATTAAAGTAAGGTGCGTTTGATTTATTAAAGGAGGAATGAAGGAAAATGCAAAAGCATCGTGACATAATTTCACAATAGCGGGTTGTATGTCATTCCAAAATTGCTGGAAAAATATAGGATGAAGGTGCCTTTAGAGGTTGAAAAGAGTGGACTTCTTGATGAATGTGAACATCCGTGAAGGGTCTGGCAAGGTGTTGGGATATAGCAGGGGTAAGAGCATTGGGAGAATGGATAGTGGTTTGACTGAGTCTCTATAGAAGTTCAGTGGTGTCAAGATTATGAAAATAAGTAGTAATAATGTCATGGATAGTTGGTTGGTCAAAAGTCCAATTTCATATAGTGTCACTAAGACCGATAGTGCAATTTTTCTTTCGACGATGAACTATAGAAAGGTAAAAGAATTTCGTATTTGCATATCCATCATGAAGATTTTGGACTCTAGATTTGAGTTTCCGAAAATCTTCTTCGTTCTATATAAGGAGATTAAATTCTTGGAGAAGATTATCTTCCAAAGCAAGGTGAAAGACAGATTTGTGACAGGAATCCAGTTTTTGGAGACCTGCAATATGAGCTTGAAGGATTCGTCTTTTGTGAAAAATATTACCGAAACTGTGGGTATTCCAGCTTTGATCGAATTCAGTAATGTATGAGCGTAGGCAAGTATGTGCCGAAGTGATGCCAAATAGTATTTACTAATGGGGCAAAGTTGGGATGAGTCCACATAGTTTAAAAAATGGAACGATTTCTTAGGATGGGTAGTTGCCCTAGTTAGGTTAAGTAAAATGGGGCAATAGTCTGAGTGTGTGCGTGGAAGGTGAATTATAGAAGAGTCTTGAAATAGGTGGAGCCAATCAGAGTTAGCCAGGAATCTGTCCCACCGTCCCATAATGAGGGTGGTCCTAAATTTTCTATTGTTACTCTATGTGAAATGTGAGCCTGCAAAGCCTAGATCATGTATTCCAAGAGAGTGAATACAGTCCAAGAAAGCACTTACTCTATTAGTATTTTCGGAGGCACTGACTAGTTCATTAATATCACCTCAAAGAAGCCACTGTTGAGGGTAAGAAGTATTGAAACATTTCAAATTTTCCCAAAGTTGAAGCATGTTGGCTAGGAAAGTGATAGCATTATATAATCCAAGGCGGACATGAGAGGCTTACATGTAGGGTTGCATGAAGCTCTTGATTTGTGGCAACTAGGGGTCAACAGTAACTTCGTCAGTTTTTCACAGTAGCACCATGCCGCCGGAGAAGCTGTCATCCCGTGCTTGAAGGAGTCCAGAGAATCCAAGTTCTTCCATGAATTGACCAAGATATTACTGTATTTGTTTTAGAGTAAAAGTTATATAGTTAGTGTAACTTACCAATAGATAAAACGAGAAAGGACAAAAAATATCCTTAATGTATTGAAAATAATATTTATTTTGCTCAAACTTACCTTTACATCTAACCGACCGTTAATTTTTGGACTTTAATTTTACCACGTAATATTCTATTAGCCTGCCATGTGGCGTATAGTATTATATTTAATTAAAACTCACCCATATCTTTTAAAATACCTCTAGCCCATAACTATAACCCATCTGCAAAGACCATAATTAATATTAGTTCATCTGTAATGCTACTACAATGACACAATATCTTAGATTTTGATAGTTACCGTGATCAATGCTTGAATATTATTTATTAAATATGCTCTGTTTTTTAACTCATGAGAATTCTTCTGGGTATAATCATCAACACTTGCTCTTTGACAAGGCTAGAATTTTTAAAATTGGTGATAGAGAGAATTTATTCTTCTAGCTTTCTCTCCCTAATTCTTTCTAGGTTTTATCTATTAATTAATTTGCCAAGAAAATTTTATGAAAACAAATATCAGTGTATCGTAAGATTGGAAGAAAAAAAGAAAACAAGGAGATGTTGTACCCTAATATCTCTCATAACGATGAAGAAAAAGTGGTTGCTGGTTTAAATTAACAGTGCAATGGGTGATGTGCAGTAGGTAGTTTAAAAGATATGTGTGGGTTTTATTTTAACACAAATAATATATATATATATATATATATATATATATATATATATATATATAGCAGTCAAAGAAAATGCCACCTGGCAAATTTATAATCCAAAAATTGACAAGGTCGGGTTTGTCACGGGTAAGTTTGAGATAAAAAAAAATATATTAAGAACATTTTTAGCCAAAAGGTTAACGGAAAGTATATTTGAGCCATTTCAATACGTTTAAAGTAGTTTTGCCTCTTTTCTGAAGATAAAATTGTCAAATCAGTTTTACCCTAAAAATATAAAATAAAAGCATCAAATAATAGCCTAACACATAGTAATCAGACCACTTAGCCATTACCCATTCGGTAGATTTGTAGATAAATTATGTTCGTGTTTATCCATAAACCGGTAGAGTTGAATTTGTAATGTAATATATAGACACGTGAATTAAATAGATACACAAATATAAAGTAATGAAAATCAAAATAAATAAATTAAGAATAATTGAAAAAAATGCGAGCATGGACCTTGAATTGACAAGAACAAAGAGCTTAATAAGATGATGTTAACGAAAAGTAATATTAGCTTTTTTTCGTACAAGTATTTCGTATCCTTCCATGAATACAAATTTATCTATTTATAGCTAAATTAGGGGAGACAAGATCCTCAAATCAAGCTCATCTTTTAAGTGAATAAAGAGCCCTCTTGATAGCTACAAAACGGTTGAGTGTAAACACTAAGATTCTCTATAACGGCTACTCCTTTAATGTTGCCTTCTTCAACCGGTAGCTTACTTTCAAATTATTCTCTCCGGTCTTGATGACATCGGGACTCATGCAACAATAGCCACATGCTTAGTTCCGGTGTCAGTTATTTGATGACTCATCCTCTACGTGTCTTTATCTGCCACATGTTACTTAACGAACACCCACCTGTCATATGCTAATTTTACCCTACATATAGTCCCCTTACTTTTTAATGACTCAACTTGAAGTGACCGGGAAGTAGATAAGAAGCCCTTTTTTTGGCGGGAATATTCTTGAACGGTTTCTGACACTTGAAATGACGCATATCTCTTTGCATTTAATGATCCAAACACATGTTGTCCTATGATTAGATAAGTATTTTCGCCTGTTACCTAGGTAATGATGGCCTAGCATGTTGTCGCCTATAAACATCCCCTCTTTTATCCACTTTCATCTTTTACTTTTACAAGCTTCCTTTTTCGAGCTTTCTTAAAGCTTTTCTGCAACTCCCCATTTCTCAATAAAAATTTCAAAGTCATACTCTCTATCGTTATGTTTTCTGCTATTTCTTTCTCCGGTTACACAGGCACATACATCGGTGGAGGCTCATCCAAGAAGAACAAGTCTAAGAAACCCTACACTGGTCCTCCCTCTACTAACACGATCATTCCTTCTCAGTTATGTTGCGAGACAGATCTCCATATTCAAAAGGAATCCTCTAACACTGAAAACAACAGAGCCAAAGTTGTTGGTAGATATCCCTCTTCTATCCGCCCGGCCAGTATTCCTATTGTAAAAGAGGATTATGGCTGGAACAATATTGAGGTTTCATCCCCTAGTGAAGTGGAAAGGATTACTTTCAGCAAACCAGGGCACATGTACGTTTACACGTAGCCTTTCACTTTAAGGCTTGGCAAGGAAATAGATCCCATCATCTTGGAATTTTGCTAGAACTATCGAGTTCGTTTAGCTCAAGTAGAACCGTTAATATGGCGAATGGTGGCTTGTCTTCCGTTCCTGTGTTCCCGGGCCGGTGAAAGCTTTGCTCTTGCTCATATGATCAACCTCTACGCCCCTTAGATTTTCCGTGGAGGCATGATCAAACTCACCAATTGCTGTCACCATGCCATCGTTACCGGTGTTGATGATGACAATGACCATCATTAGCTGGAGAGGTTTATTGTTATTGCACCCTATTTTGTATGAGTAAAAACAAGATTTAACTAGTAGTTTCCTTGTTGATGATAAAAGAGAGTCGCTACCTAATATTTAAAGGTATACTAGGGTATCTATTTAATTACTAAAGTCATTTCTCTATTAGTCTACTAACCGGTAAGATTTTGGGTAAGAGTTCTTATTCTTCTAAGGAGAAGGTGTTAGGCACCCTTTAAAATCTACCTGAGGTGGCTCCATAGGACTTAGACTAGGTTTAAAGGATTAATTATCTATACTCTGCTTAATTAGTGTTAAAGGTATGGCATATTGTATATCGAGTTTGGAACTCATTATTTTAGAAGAGGATATGTAGTTTTACAAGGGATATATGTTTATAAAAGCTTTTAAGAAAATATTTGAATATATATGATTAAAAGAGTTTGAAGTATGTATATAATATTTGGGTTTATAAAACTTTGAGAAATATGACTAAGTTATAAAACACTTTGTCTTTTAAAAGATATGACCATTTTTATAATCTTTGTAAAGTAAAGCTTGTTTAAAGAAATAATCTTGAGACATACCTTAGATATTAGTTCTCAAACCTCGTGTTCATTTTGAAGAAAATTGTCTGAAAAGACCCTTGATTTTGCAATAGCATTTGTTCGATTTTCTTTTGTAGAAAAGCTCAGTTAAAAGACCAATTTTCAGATTCCATTTCTGATTTTTGAAATGAGAAGATTGTCATCCTTTGCAAAAGTTATTTTGGTTTCAAAAGACGTCATCAAAATATTAGTAAAGATTAAGAGATAAACAGTATAAATGATTAATGAATTGGGATTATCTACTACTAAGTCTAATATTTCTTTTAATCCTATATTTTTTAGGGCTTGCCTAGATTATAGACATGATTCAAAGATATAAAATAAAACTTTCAATCAAATATGGTAAGTGTTATAGACATGTGTAAAATAATAATAAGCATAAATAAAATGGTAGAGAAGAAGTAGTGGACTCTGGTTTGAGCCTGAAAAGAAGCAGACCCAACAAGTAGCCAGAACGGACAATAGTAACTTTAGACTCCAATATGCGCATGTACATGACTTGGGCCTGAGTTTTTTGAGAACTCGCCAGGCCCAATTGTAACACATGTTCAAGAAAAGGAATAAAGTCATTGGATATGCTACTCAAAATGCATAATTTCACATGAAATAAATTAGTAAGAGCCTAAGATAAATTATAGGAATCAATATCAATCCAAAAATATGAAAACCAGTGTGGAGTCACAGATGGTAAAGTGATTCACAACGAAAGCCTTTGTTGTCATTAAATACTAAACCTAAAAGGATTAATAAATGTCAATAGATTAGAGGCTAAGGGTAGAATTACATTCATGGCTAAGGCATTCTTTGGATCTCTGGCACTTCAAAGTTCCCAAGGGTCTCGAGGCGTAGGGCAGTGCTTGTGCCAAGGAGAATGGCTCAACCAAGAACTAAACTCTTCTCCCAAATACCCCTAACTACTCACATTCATTCTTCCTACAGGTTTAGGTGCTAATGAGGCACTCAATGTGGATCTCCATATAACAGTGATACTACACCATAGGAGGATATACATTTCTCATAACAGTTATACAAGATATCATGGGATCATAAGGCATCCAATTCATATTGTTGTAACTACAATCCAAAACATAAGTATATGGTTCACTTCTAAAGCTTCTAAAGAATATTAACAGAGATGTAGGTTAACAACTTCAATTAAAACTTCTAAAGAGTATTAACAAAGATGCAGGTTAACACCCTCAATTGGAACTTTTTAAAGAGTGTTAGTAGAGATACAGGTTAGCAGTCATGTTTCATTCTAAAGCAAATGGCATGATTGTCTATTTATAAAGAAAGCTCTCAGCTTCATACTAATCTCATTTGAGAATAAAGCATACTATTATACCTAAACATGGAAGAAGATTCAACTTAGATTCACAAGTTAAGCCTAGTTCATTTATGTGAGCTTAGTAAAGTTTTAAGGACAATTTAAACATATACATGATTATGAGAGACAAGAAGAAGTATTGAAGAACAAGATGAGTGGAGGATATCCAAAAGAACACCCACATGGGATATTTATCGGGGGTCATATCACTTCAAATATGAATAGAGTGTTATCATCATGGAATCGGGCTAACAGTGCCACTACATGAATTTCAGAAAAAGGGGCACGAATATCATCACATTAAGGATCTGTTATACAAAGCAAGTGTGGGATTTCAGATATAGTGAAACTTAATGTAACCACAACAAATAGAATATCAGAACATGAACATATCTTAACCAAACCACATAGCTTCAGTTAAGGTTATGTCAATCATCAGAATACATACAAAAATGATACAAGAATTCAATTAGCTTAGGACATGTTTATATAGTGTGATCGAATAGTCATGAGGTTTATCAGAGAATCAATGACCTTCTAAGAATTAACAGAATCACAGAGGCATGTCAGAAAGAAGAGATTGATTTAAAGGTCATGAACTGGTGTATCCAAACTTAAGATGATAGTCTATTCTTCACTACTAAACAAGTTCACATTCCATTTAAATCTACGTTATCAGGTGAATCATTATAATACCCAAGGCAGATTAGTATAGCAGTAATGGTAGTTCTAATAGAACATCAGAGAGGTCTAAATCTAGCCATCAGGATAGTTTGAGAGTTATTTAGCTATTTTCAAAGCTTAATAGTAAGTATAAGCTTTCAGATGTTTAGTAGGATCAATACATAGTTCTAATTTCAATAGCTTAAAGAAAGTCGTGATTCCAGCCCATTTATACAACATATGTCATTAATAAACACACGAAACAACCAGCCATACATTATCAATAACATCATTTAGTAAACGATAACAGAACAATTCATGCTTTAAAATTCAAACAAAACAAAAGAAGAGTAGGGTTGAGGTCCTACTGACATCCTTTAAGGCAGCAAACCAAACAAATGCTTGATTTAGCCATTTAGAAAGCCAAAGACTCAAACTTTCAATAAGTAAGCAAGATCAGAACCGAAAAGAGAGAGAGAGAGAGGGAGAGAGAGAGAGAGAGAGAGAGAGAGAGAGAGAGAGGAAAACAAAAGTTGAGTAAGGACTCAGACTTCAATTGAAAATTTCCAAACAATATTATATTGTGTATTAATTTTCTTTCAGATGTTAGGTGTTGTTGGTGATTGTTAGGTGAGAGCATTGAAGGCTCCTATTTATAGTGGTCATTTAAGCCTTAGGGTCCAACAAATTCAAGTTAGATAGTGAAAAGTGAAGAAACATTGATGATGATAACAAGGCGGGTTAAATCAGAGAAACACAGGGGGAAAATCATCAAGAAACTTTACCTGGGTACGAGGCTAAAATATTCAACCGTCGAAAGTAAGGATCCATCGGACAAAGCTCCACTGTCCAGAGGTTACTGTGTTTGACCTTTGGACAACGAATGTTGATGAGGAATCTAGATATATCAACCATGCATACTCTGATTTGATAGAACGAGTGGGCAAATCAAACGAATGAAGTTTCGTCTTTTAGGTCTAGGGTTTCAAATTGGGGGGTTTGAATTTTAACGACGAATGGGGAAAGAATCTGTAACGATCCGGCAGGTTGTTTTGAGCTCTAGCACGTCATTCGGTGGTTTGAGACCATGAGTAGCTTCACTTTGAGTATTATGACTTGTACGTGTGGTCGGAATTGAAATTCGAAAAATTCGGAGTTAATTTGGAGAGAAAATTCAAATTTCAGAAGCTTTAAGTTGGAGGAGTTGGCTAAGGGTTTATTTTTGAGTAAACGACCTCGAAATCAGGATTTGAAGGTTCCAACGGGTTTGTATGATATTTTGGACTTGGGTGTATATCCGGATCGGATTTTGGATGACCTGGGAGCATTTCGGCGCTTATTGTGGAAAGTTGACATTTGAAAATTTTTTATAAATTTGGGTTGAAGTATATTTCAATGTTATCGATGTCCTTTTGGGATTCTGAGTCTGGGAATAGCTCCGTATGATGATTCTCGCCTTAGGAGAGCATCCGTAAGTGGATTTGAAGGTCCGTAGGTCATTTTGGGGTCATTTAGCATAAGTTGGGAATTTAAAGGTTTTTGGGAAAGTTTGACCGGGAGTGAAATTTTTGATATCGGGGTCGGATTCCGATTTCGGAAGTTGTAGTAGGTCTGTAATGTTAATTATGACATGTGTACAAAATTTGAGGTTAATTGGACGTGATTTGATAGGTTTCGGCATCGATTGTAGACATTTGAAGTTTTAAAGTTCATTAAGTTTGAATTGGAGGGTGATTCATGTTTTAGCATTGTTTGATATGATTTAAAGGCTCGACTAAGTTTGTATGATATTTTATTGGGTTGGGATCCCGGGGGGCTCGGGTGAGTTTCGGATGTTTAACGGATCGATTTTTGAACTAAGGGAATGCTGAAATTTTCTGGTTGCTGGTGCAATCACACCTGCGAAAAAAGGGCCGCAGGTGCGACGCCGCAAAAGCGGAAAGGCAAGTGCAGAAGCGTAGGTTGGCCAAAAGTCCTGGGGCTACAGAAGCGGGCACAAACGCATAGGTGCGCGAGCGCAGATGCGCTTGAGGATTGCGGAAGCAGAAGTGCAAATGCGGGGACTATTGGGCCGAGCTTGAACCGCACCTGCTATGGAATTTCTGTAGGTGCGTAGCCGCAAGAGTGGCTATTGGACCGCAGAAGCGGAAATCATGGCTGGACAGTGAGGTTTTTAATAAAACGGGATTTTGCCATTTTTATTTTATTTCCTCCATGAGAGCCGACCTTGGAGCTATTTTGAAGCACCATTTTCACTGTCAATAATGAGGTAAGTGATTTCTACCACTTGTGAGTTAAATATACGAATTTAGGCTTGTAAATTCATAAAAATTTGTAAAAATTTGAGATTTTGAAGAAAAACTTAGAAATTAGTATTTTTGAATTTTTACCACGAAATTTGACATAAAATTTGGAATAAATAATATAATCGAGTTCGTGGTGTTATGGGTAAAGATTATCTTTGAAAATTTTCGAAATCCGGGCACGTGAGCCCTAGGGTTGCTTTATCGATTCTTCGAGTGGAGTTGGAAATTATTGTAAATTAAATTATAATGAGTATTAGAGTATATGTTTATGGATTTGCACATTTATTGATTAATTTTGGAGCGATGAGCATCAGTTTGAGTTGTTGGAAAGGCTTTGGATCCGGTTATGGAATTTCGAAGCGAGGTAAGTCACTTTTCTAACCTTGTAAGAGGAAAATTAACCCCATAGGTGAATTGATACCGTTATTTGATTATGTTTATTATTTGCCTTGAAAAGAGTTGAAATTGAGGATTTCGAGACTTTGAAAGTTTTCATTTGAATTTCGTATCTTAAAAAGAATTGAGGAATATTATAATAACTTGAGAAATCTATGTTCAACCGCGTTGCAACTATATTCTGTGAACAGGGTAAATTTCTACTACTCTCATGGGAGCGGGCCGTTCGCCTCGGCAAACTAATAAATGCATCTATGGTTTGCGTCGTACGACCTCGGCATGACTTGCGCATGATAACTCTTTGGAACTAATAATACTTGACATTGCTTCATTGGCTCGAGATATAAATTGTTAAATTATGAGAATAAAATTCGAGAATTTCTATTAGTATGAGGATTGTTTTTTATTTCTGGTTATTGAGTTTTCAGCAACAACAACATAATATTGAGTTTTCAGCTATATTATGAAAATTCATGCTTAATTATAACATCGGCATTTTATTGTTAGCCTATAGTAAATGTCGGAGTCGACCTCTCGTCACCACTTCTTCGAGGCTAGATTGGATACTTACTGGGTACGCATTGATTTACGTACTCATACTACACTTGCTGTATATTTTTGTGCAGGTACATATATGTCTAGTGGCCTTGTGAGCGCAGAGGCGCGGTTATTGCGGGGACTTAGGTGAGCTGCATCCCATGTTACGATCCACAACCAACAGAGTCTTCTTCAAAGTTACTTATATATTTTTTTTGTCTAATTTGTATTTTGGACAGATGCTATATTTTATTTTACTTACTAGTTGATGCTCATGTACTTGTGACACCGAGTTTTGAGGGTACTTATGGGTTGTTCAGTATTGTAGTTGTGAAAGCATTTTCATTTACTCTGTAAATCTTATCTCTTATTATTTAATTGAAGGAAATTATGATTTCAAAAATACTAATATGAGTAATTAAGTTAATCAATTATTGTTGGCTTGCCTGACAGCGGTGTTAGGCACCATCACGACCTTTAATGAGTTTTGGGGCGTGATAGAATGAGGCGAGATTCGCGGATATAGGGGACATATTGAGTATTGTAAGGTTTGAATTTGTGACCTTGCGCCGATTTGTGCAAGGTTCAATGATTAATGGGCATGCAGGGTTTGAGGGAACAGAGAGGAAAAGAGAAAAGAGAGACGGCCAGTCAAAAGAGAAATGAGTAGGGTTTTGGGGCGTCTCTAAGTTAAGATTGGGAGCTGGAACGGGAGTCATTGGATCTTTTAATCAACGACTCCGATTGTTTTGATAATTAAGAATTTAGAAATAATTTAATGGGAAACAATCGATGGCCGTTGGATTCTTGTGATGTAAAGGCGAAGATAAAACACGACATGCCTTAAACAAATAACCAAAAATGGGATTAAATCTGATCCCTTGATGATATGGATCAACGACTGAGATTATATGTGTTTGTTTTGTGAAGGAATGGGACGTGCGACGTGGCAAGCTCTAATTAGTTTAAAGGGAGTGGCATGGATTGCCAAGGTGGATTGGAGAGGTTGTTTGGACCGGATCAATTCCGTATTGGGCTAGTTTTAATTTAAAAGATGGCCAATTTGTGTTTAAGTAAAGAATTACAATTATAGACTTTTAGCCTTCTAAACCTTTTCGAAATTAATTTAAATAAACTTAATTATTTTCAATAAAACGTAGTAAAAATTATAATTATCAAATATACTACTCATTATTGAAATTAATTATTTGTAAAATACTTTATTTTTCTAAATTGTGACATTAATTTTGAATTATTAACACACTAATATAATTAATTAGAAATTAATGAATAATTCATTAAATTAATTATAAAGCCTATGTGATGTAGGTAGAAGTTATTTTAATAATCTTAAAATAGTAAATATGATATATTTTGTAATTATAATACTAGATTATTAATTTCAAAACTACTAAGACTTAATTTAATTTTGTAAAATAGGTATTATTAATTGAAACTATTTTCAAATAATTCATTGCAAATTATTAAGTATAAATAAATTATTTTTAAAAGTGAGGGTAAAACTTGGTCGTCAACAATTATCGTCGCTCCAGGGTACATTTTACCGGCGCCAGCATCTCCTATTCCCGATTTTTGGAACTACACTCGTAAACTTTCTTAATATCCTTCTTCACTGTGTTAAAGGAATTTCCCCCTCTTACTAAACTTTCTTTTCTCTTCTTTCAGCCACCCGTTGGGCTCCTCTAGCAGTTGAAAACCTAACCCAATGGGTTCAAAAACTTCTAGATATTTCCACATCGAAATCTCTTAAGTGGAAGGAAATTTCAATCAGGTTCAACTGGAAGTCCACGAACCATTGTGAGTAAAACTTCCCCTTTCCTTTCTTAATCTTCAGCTATATGCAGTATAAATATTTTGACTTCTTATAACAACATGTAGGCCTTTCGAAGGGATCTTTTGTCTGTCCCACCGTCGTGGTCTCACATGACCCGAAGTGGCTCAGCAACAGATTCAAGAAGACCTTGACTGAAACAGGGTTCGTGATGCCTCTATTGCTTCTAGTGAAGGCACATCTTACCTGAGTTCCCAGCCGAAGGGAAAAGCCAAAAAGAAAGCATACCTCCAGGGTTGAGGCTTAGGAAAAGCATCCAGTCACAAAAGAAGTCCCGGTAGGACCATCCACAGTTGTCCTTGATGAAGACGAAATCGAGGACGATGATGATACGGTTTCTCTTCAAAGAAAAATAAAAAGAAGAACTCCCTCAGTTCAACCCAAGGACGTAGAAGGACTCTTTACAGACTTCGACTTGGTTGAGAATGCTGGGTCCCGCTTCCGTGCTCCAGCTATTGCCTCCGGTCAGAAGGGTTCAACATTTGATGCTCCTCCACCTTCTATTTCAACACCAGCTATTGTATCACAACCTCCTTTCTCACTACCTGCCCCCAATCAAACAAGAGGAAGATATGCGTTCCCCCCGGTCACCCGATCAAGGGAACATAGAAAACGTCTTCCCGACATCCGTCAGTAACCCTAATGGTAAACGTAGTGTTAATATTTTGGTTTCAGATGAATGCTATCTATTTTCTAAGCCTATAGGAGTAGCCTGCTACTTGAAGCCTTTGGCTTCAAATAAGTACTGGAGAAAAATGGATGGTGTCTCCGCATAATGCTTAATCAACAATAACATGCATTTTGTTGCTCGGGTATCATCTCATTCTTCTCTTTATCCATTTTACTTGCTAACAAACATTTTTGGAAACTTTAATCTATTGAATTTACCGAACAACCTCCTCGCCTCCGTGGGCTTATAGAAGATTATCCTGGATAAATGGACGTTTGTTGCTGAGCAAGATCAATTTTTTGTTGAACGAGATCAACCTGATAAGCGCCTCTCGGCTTTAGAGTCAAGGCTTTCTCAGAGGGGTGAACTCTAAGCCCGGATGTAGCGACCGAGCAAGAAAAAATGGTTGATAGCCAAGAGGCCACTCAGTTGCATGTAGAGATAGCTGAGTTGAAGGTCAAGTAGGTTGAGATGCAGGATGTTGTGACTTTGGCAGCCGAACATAAGTTTGTTTACATGGAAAAAATCAACAATTTGGAAGCAAACTTACGTTCCAAAACCGAGGAAGATGCTGCGGCCAAGGAGAAGATGGCAAGAATGGAGGAAAGGCTCAAAAGGGTCATGGAGCAAAATCGTGAACACGCGAAAACAATTACTGACCTATCCTGGGCATATGACATCTTGAAGGTTGACAAAGAGTGGTTGCAGTCAAAAGTCCGAAGGCTCCAAGCCAAGCTCGGAGATCAAGAAGATTCTTTCTTTCTTGAGAAAACTCATGTAGTTTATCAAATGAGGATGAAAACTTTGGAGGATACCAAAGAAGGCATTTCAAATATAGATGACTGCATTGCCGAAGCCCTTAATTTGGAGACGACTACCTTCGAGAACATTCCTGCCCAGTCCACTGCCTCATGCTCCTCAAGCACTTGCTTTGAGTCTTCGTAAACTGAGGAGGAGACTGAACATAAAGAAGAAAAGGATGTGGATGAAGGTGCTGAACCGGATGCTGAGCAGCAACCTTTATCTTCAAAAGATGTAGTAGAGACTTCTCACTCCTCAGACTCTGGTGATAAAGCAGACTAATGTAATTTTTTTTTTTTGTAATTACCCGGAGCCTCTATTGGGTCTGGGATTTTTTAAAATAATAGATACTCTTTTTACTTAACTTCTATGAAAAAGATATCCTTTTGTTTTTCTTTTGGTAAAGTTAGGAAATATTTTCTCATCCGGTTAACTTTAGTACTGGTCATCCATACTACCGGTTTGTACCCTATAACTTTAAAGTTTCATAAGAGAGGGCTCTTATATTTACGGTGCTATTGAAGAGGACATCTCTTATTCATTTCGGCATTTATATCTGAAATTTAAGTAACATTCAAATGCAAAAGACCAAGTCATGTCATTTGGACAAGAAACAAGTTAAAACAGAAGGACTTTTATTTATTCCTTCTATTTCAAGAGTACATTTACATAAGCCAAAAATTTGTACATTCGCTTAAGTAAATAAACTATCAATACATGTGGCTAACTTGTATAACTTATTTCTATGGAGCTGGTCATACAGTCCCATGTCCTGACTCGAGGTCATTAATAGCAACTGAACTTTTAAATCTCAAAAGGTAATTCCCGTTTCTAGCAGTCCCCGGTTCCATTAAGAAGAGCGCCAAAAGGGAAAAAGGTCTTTCATCCCTCCTGAACTTTTAGTGTTCTATTATACAATAGCTCCCACAACATTCAGATGCAAAGTATGAGAATTTGAACACTGGATTTCTTGTTGCTATCTACGATCCTTCTTCGGAGTACGCTTTACGTTGCTGCCTCATTAAAAATATTGCTCGAAAAACCCATTTTGGACAAAACCTGCACGATGGAAAACAAGTGCAGTGCATACTTTTAGTATCATCAAGGATCTTCAACAATAATACCTTTTGAGGTGAGTTACATTTAAGTTTCTTGGTAATTTTATTCCATCTTGATTTTCCAATTAATATGACCCTTTACTGGTAAGCAACCTCTGATGGACAAGAGGGGTTGCTCTGATGGTAAGCAACCTCCACTTCCAACCAAGAGGTTGTGAGTTCGAGTCACCCCAAGAGCAAGGTGGGGAGTTCTTGGAGGGAAGGATGCCGATGGTCTATTGGAAACAACCTCTTTACCTCATGGTAGGGGTAAGGTCTGCGTACACACTACCCTCCCCAGACCCCACTAGTTGGATTATACTGGGTTGTTGTTGTTGTTGTTGTTATTGTTGTTGTTGTCCTTCCCAAGTTAGTCCCCACTTTCCAGCATTGACTTCTCTTTTATTATGAGTTACCTTCCGTTAAACCAAGTCTCCAATTTTGAAATAACGAAGATTTGCTCTACGATTATATTATCGTTCCGTCCTTTGCTTTTGTGCCACCATTCTTACATAAGCTAAGTTTTGATGCTCCTCAAGTAGGTCTAACTTAATCAACATTTCTTCATCATTCTCCATATCGTTTGCTCGGAATAACTTATGGTCGGTTCCCCAATCTCCACCGTAATCAAAGCTTCCACACCGTATACAAGGGAAAAAGGCATTTCTCCTGTGCTCAACTTTGCCGTTATTTGATATGCCCATAATATACCTGGCAGCTTTTCTGTCCATCTATTTTTAGCATCCTCTAATTTCTTTTTGAGGTTTTGAATTATCACTTTATTTTTTGACTCCGCTTCACCGTTAGCACTTGGGTGGTAAGGGGAATATGTGACCCTTTTAATCTTCAATCCCTCTAGGAATTTTGTAATCTTAGAACCTATAAATTCAAGACCATTGCCACAAGAAATTTCTTTTAGTACTCCAAACTGACAAATGATATGATCCCAAATGAAATCAATCACTTCTCGCTCTCTAATCTTCTTAAAGAAACTGCTTCCATCCACTTAGTGAAATAATCAGTCAAAACTAAAAGAAACTTTGCATGCCAGGTCCATTAAGAAAAATAACCGATTATATCCATCCCCCATTTCATGATTGGCCACGGTGACACTACTGAAAGCAAAAGCTCCGCCGGCTGATGCACCAATATAGCATGACGTTGGCATTTATTATATTTTTGTACAAACGCCTTTGTATCTTATTCCATTCAGGGCCAATAGTAACCAGCCCTCATTAATTTTAGCACTAATAAATCTGCACCAGAGTGATTTCCACAAACTCCTTTGTGAACCTCTCTCATCACATAATCAACCTCTGATGTTCCTAAACACCGAGCCAAACAGACCCTGGAAAGACCTTCGGTACAATTGTCTATCAACGGGACACTATTAGGTAGCTTTTATTCGTAATGCTCAGGAGGCTTTAGAATCTTTAGGATGTTTTCTGTGCCTTAAATATTCTATAAACTCGTTTCTCTAATCCTTGATTATGTTGGTTGGGTTAACTTCACAATAGCCATCCATATTTAATAGAGGACTAGACAAATACCTCTTCAAATCTTTCAACGCTTGCTGGCATTTTGGAGTCCACGAGAAGTCATTCTTATTCTTCAATAGTGAAGAAAATGGTAAAATTTCTCCGATGACCTCGATATGAATCTGCTAAGGGCCGCCAACCTGTTGTTTAAACTTTGCACCTCCTTTACACTTTTTAGTTGGTCAGTGATATATTTTATGACCTTAATCTTGTCGGAATTTACTTCAATTCCTCTTTGAGAAACCAAGAAGCCAAGAAATTTCCCGGATCCTCTGCACTGAGAGACTTAACCAACATGCCGCCAATATAAACTTCCATTGTCTTACCAATTTGACGCTCAAACATCTTATTAACGAGCCTCTGATAAATGGCTTCGGTATTTTTAAGCCCAAAAGGCATCACATTATAGAAATATGTACCAAATTTATGATAAATGAGATTGTTTATTGATCCTCAGGTTGTATCCTAATTTGATTATACCCGGAGTATGCATCAAGAAAAGTCATCAACTCATGCCCAGCCGTAGCATCGATCATTTGGTCGATGTTTGGCAATGAAAAGAATCCTTAAGGCAAGCCTTATTTAGATGTTTATAGTCTATACACATTCTAAACTTATTACTCTTTTGGGTACAACTACTATGTTAGCTAACCAATCTGGATAACTTACTTTATGAGTTGAACCTATATTTAGTAACCTGGTTACCTCTTCTTTTACAAACTTATTCCTCAGCTATCGGCAACTTCTTTTACTTTATTAGAGGGAAATTAGTGTCCAAACTTAACTGACAACCACTTCTCGTGGAATACCTATCATGTTTAAATGAGACCATGCAAAACAATCAATGTTCGTTTAAGAAATTCAATAATTCTAAGCTCGAGTTCGGGGATCAACCCCATTCCCAAGTAAATCTTCATTTTTCGAATTCTTTTCAACCAAAGCGATTTGTTCAAGATCTTCTGTGGTTGACTTTGTTGCATCCGCTTCTTTCGGTACTTGGAATAATCTAGGCACCTGGTAAATATCTGATGTTTCTTCCTCTCCATCGTCCTTTACCAGTACTGGAACGATTGTTGACACAGGTTCCTGTAGTTGTTATTTGCTGATTCCTTCTACATTGCTGTTAGATAAGGTGTCGCATTCATTTTCCTTGCAGCAGGTTGATCACCCCTAATCTGCTTGATCCCATCCGGTGTAGGGAACTTCATCAATTGATGATATATTGATGGCATAACCTTCATTTTGTGGATCCATGGCCTACCAAAAATTATGTTGTAGCACATATTGCCATCCTTAACTTCAAACAAGGTGGGTTTCATCACCCCCTAGGCATAGGTAGGCAACACGATCTCTCCTCTGATCGTTATACTTGTTAAGTTGAACCCAGCCAGAAGCTTTGTCGTCAGAACTATATTTCCGGTTAGCTTTCCTTGTTCCAAACCCTCAAATGGATGATATTGGCTGAACTACCTGGATCAACCAACACACGTTTAATTTTAAAATCTAAAATATTTAGAGATATTACCAGAGCATCATTATGTGGTAAAATAAGGCCATCTATATCTTCCTCCGTGAATGCGATTTCATCATCTTCTGATGCTTCTCAGATTCTCTTGCCATAGGTGACTGATATCTTCATCTTCTTCGCTGCCGAAAATACCATCCCATTTACTTCAACCCCACCAAAAATTATGTTTATTGTAAAACAGTGTGACCCTATGGTTAGTTTTACCGGTTCCATTGCATCTCGACTCCTCCGTAGTTGTTCATAGCCCGGTCACTTAAAAATTCTCTTAGGTGACCATTTTTCAACAACATTGCAATCTCTTCACAAAGGTGCCGACAGTCTCCAGTCCTATGACCATGTGTCCTGAGGAATTCACACCACAAATTAGGATCCCTTTGACTGGGATCTGATCGAATTGGTTTCGGGAACCTTGCCTCCTTGATATTTCTAATAGCTGAAACTAACTCTACCAAACTGATGTTAAAATAGTAATTCGATTACTGGGGATATCCTAAATCCCAAGACCCTGGTGGTTCTTTATTCTGCAAAGTTCTATAACTTCGACCATGATTTGTCCTTCTATTCGGTCCGAATCTTTCCATTAAATGAAAACTTTTAGCTCCATGCCTATCAGATCTTTAATTTGATAAATAAGGTTGGAAATAATTCATGGATGATCTTTGGTCTGCTTCAGAATCATTTTGAAGTTTTCTTGACTCTGACCTCGATTACGACCGTTGGATGACACTGAAGAACTCAACTGATCATCTTCAATTCTAATTTTTGATCATAAAGATTATGGACATCATCCTATATGGTTGCCTGTAATTCTAACTGGCTCTCCTTTAACTTGCTCGAGGCATCAGAACTTAAAGGATTGAGGCCTTGGTGAACGCCTCTGCTACCCATTCAGTCGGTACTGCCTGCAACAAAATCCTCTCCTTTTGGAACCGAATCACGAATTCTCGCACCAATTCAGATTCTCCTTGAGCGATTCTGAATATATCTGCCTTTCTGGCTTGGGCTTTTATTGTCCCATCATGTACTTTGATGAATGAATTTGCAAGTATTTCAAAAGAATTAATTGAATGTTCAGGTAAAAGAGAATACCACGTTAAAGCTCTCTTCGTTAGGGTTTCGACAAATTTCTTTTGCAAAACATATTCGATCTCATGCGGAGCAAATTATTTCCCTTTACAGCCGTAGTGTAAGTTGTGATGTGCTCCTATGGATCCAAAGTTCCATCATATTTTGAAACATCTAGCATCTTGAACCTCTTTGAAATCAACTTCGGGGTTGCACTTCGTTTGAACGACAACTTAGTTAATTCTTTAAATCCGGGCCCTTCAATACTGGAGTGCCCCCGGGATCTTATCCATCAGAGCATGGAATTATTTAGAGTTTTGATCCATCCGATTATTCATTTTCCTCATGAACCTCATGAGCTGGTTTTAAAAGGATCATCTGTGTTGTTATCTTTCCCGGATCCACTTCCTACACCATCTGCTTGATTATAAATAAATTCGAACTCCTCCCTTGAAGCAATGTTAACAGTTCTTTGCATTTTCTGATTTGCAGGGATGCTGGGAGGGGCTCGAACTCCTCTATTGGAATTATTTGAGGCAACCGATAGCGCTTGTTAGAGCTTAGTTATTATCTGGTCCTCTCTTGAGAGATGATTCATTATTTTTCTTTGATGTGCTCTCAAAATTTTTACCATCTCGACAACGGATTTCATCATCCATATCATCAGGGATAGGACTCCTCGCACGCCAAGTATTTCGTTCTTTCCGGATCGAAGTCTTCTCATTTTCATCAATGTGGGTTTCACTGGTCGAATCATCCTATTGATCTCCACCACGAAATTATCCGCATGCTGATTATTTGTCCCAAGATTGTGTGAGTTATTAAAATCATTAGGTGTCATATCTGTTTTTGCTTTACAAAAGAAAAGCGTCAAAAAACGTTAGTAAAAGATGAATGGATCAAAGTAATACCACAATTTTCTATACCCCACGGCGGGCGCCAAATTATTAACTTTGTAACGCGGTTTATAAATAGGTGAATTAAATTAATCCACAAATATAAAGTAATGAAGAGCAAAAGTAAATAAATTAAGAATAATTGAAGAAAATACGAGCCTAGGCCTTGAATTGAACTTCTTCGGAAGCAAAAATAATATCAAGAACAAAGAGCTTAACAAGATGACGTTAACAGAAAGTAATATTAGCTTTTTTCGTATAAGTATTTCGTATACTTCCATGAATACAAATTTCTTTATTTATAACTAAATTAGGGGAGACAATCCCCAAATCAAACTCCTCTTTAAAGTGAATAAAGACCTCTCTGCATAACGGTTGAGTGTAAATAGTAAGTTTCTCTCGGCTGCTCCTTTAATGCTGCCTTATTTAAACAGTATCTTGCTTTCAAATTCTTCTCTCTGGTCTTGATGACATCGGGACTTATGCAACACTGACGACATGCTTAGATCCGGTGTCAGTTAATTGCTGACTCATCTCTTACGTATCTTTACTGCCACATATTCACTTAACGAACATCCATCACCTATACAGTTTGTTGTTTCGTTTAATTGAAGGTCGAATGTTTAATGGACAGTAATGATCCAAATAAAAAAAGTTTATGCAATTATGTTTTCCATCGGTCCCAGTTCAATTCTAAAATTACACGTGCGTGCTTATTTTTCACCACATAGATATATTTCCTTGTGTATGAGTGAGGAAGAAAGTGTTCTACAAGTTCACATATCTTTCTAGTATTATGTAATTATTGCAATTAATAAGAAAACTGCAATTAATAAGAAAATAGCCTAGCAAAAGGTGAGGCTTTAAAGACACAAAAAAGGTGCTTTAGATGAAAGTTCACTGAGAGAAGAAAAGGTTAAAGTTAAACATCAGTCTTTAAGTAGTGAAAAAAGCTAACAACTTTTTTAAGTGTTAAAAGGGCTGTCCACTTTCTGCATTAATGCTTTTTAGAGTTTCATTCATTAATTATAGTTCGTGCATGGTGGAGGATCTTTCTTTACTTCCTTCCTTGGTTAGCTTCATTCTTCCTCCTTTTGAGCGAAAAATGAAGATTCGTGATACTCTTCACATGTCAAATAAAAAGAACGGAAAAGGGCAAAACTTGCCCCTCAATTATGGGAAATAGAGAAAAAATAATTTATTTATTTATTTTGCTATTTAATATATCATTATTATTAGTGGATTAGTTTAGATTTGTCCTTCTTTTCAAATATACCCTTATAATGAGCGGACTAGCTCATATTTGCCCCTCAAAACTAACAAAATTCAATTTTTCCGACCAACCCTTTTATTTTAGGGTAAAAAATTTATTTTACTTTTATTTTTAAAATAACAAGAGGAAGAAAATAAAAAATAACAGAAAAAGAGCATGTAGCTTTTTTTCCCTTTAGACATGTACATCAAAAGCAGAAAGTTATAAAACTTTCAGTTTGCTCAGAGAATAACTAATAAGTTTTCCCAGTTTCAAGTTATGTCTATGTGAAGATCGGTACTCTTTTATTTACGCAATTGCAATATATGCATAAATTTAGCTTAAAATAATAAAATAAATATTTTATAAATTTTGCTTTTACTTGCATGATAACAATCATAATTTCTTCAGCAAGATGAAAACTTGTAGTTAAGTGTACATAATAACTCCCTGCAATTTCTCTACTTACTTTTAATTATTTCTCACTGATATTTGTTTGTGTTTTTGAAAATTATTTATTTTCCCATAAAAAGTAATTGATTATATAGAACTGATGTGCTGTCTAATTGTTGTTAAATTCAGGAGAGTAAAAAATTTTAATAGGAGAAAGACAGGAATATGATGAGCAATTAAAAAATTTCGGCTCTTTTACCCATTTTCGGTCTATGAAATTTTTCTGGTTAAAAGTTTTTACAAGAAAATTCTTGTGTTAAGATAATTGTCTTGTGCAGTGGCTCTCCATTTCACTAATAAAATATATTTTAAATAGGCAAAAATATAAGTTAAAAGCCCACTAGTTTTGAGGGGCAAATAAGAACTAGTCCACTCATAATAAGAGCATATTTAGGGCCAAAGTTAAACGAAAAATAAATTTATTCTATTTCTTATCGTTGGTGGGGGAGGGGGGCAATTTTAAACTAATCCACTAATAATAAAGGTATATCTAAGATCAAATTAAAAAAAAAAAACGTTTACTCTATTTCTCATAGGTGAGAGGCATTTTTGGCCTCTTTCCCTAAAAGAATGAATATGTATATTTACTTGTTTTATAGGCCCTTACAGTTGAAAGACATTTTAGTGTTATCATCAATTTATCATTTTATTGTTATAGTTGATAAAATTAAGTTATTTTTATGTGACAAAAATAATTTTTTGCGGCTTTAGTGTTATAGTGGATAAAATTCTTCGATGATTTTTTTGTGACGAAAATAATTCGGTAACTTTATTGGTACAGTAATTACAGTGTAGTGAGTCGTGACCATTGAAGAAATTTTTCGTGATGAGGAAGCTGATTTATATATGCAGGGCCAAGATTCATAGTTTATGAATTCTGAACTATAATTATTTTGCTTAGTAGTTCTAGATAAATTATTTATAAATATTAAATAAATTTTTATTGAAGATCAAGATTCGTGAGCCAATGCTATTGAGTTTCACCGTGACTATAACGGTGGCTCCACCCCTTATATAGTGTCTATCACGTCAGAGTACATAGAATAAAAGATGGAAAAAAAAAGCTTTAGAAACAAAATTTGTTTGCTTTTTTACCGAAGTATAGAAGACAAACAAACACATAGTACAAGTAAGATAAATGCGAGCAAGTAAGAGTTTAAATCTCACTACTATAATTAATGTGAAACGCAATCAATTGGTTTTGTGATTCTTTACAAATATGTTTTTTAGTTTTATGACTTTACTTCTTTTTTTTTACACATGAGAGATTTACTTTTATACGTAAGAGATCTAAAAATATCATTTTCTTAAACTATAAATTGTAAAGGGGCATGATGTACCAAACACCCATTAAGTTATCCTACCACAGACAAGAATTCAATCAATGGCTTTTTATTTCATCACTCTAGGGACATATTCCTTTTCCCCATAAATAATGACACTGTAGTATTATTTCAAAGCCAAATAATTTTTTTATTGTAATCTTTTAAAGCATCTGCAAAGTAAAACTTAGAGATCGATGTTTAAGTTCATACTAAAATTTAGATCCAATGACTCATGCATACTTTGTTTCTCATCATTCTTTTTGGAATAAGGTAAAAATCAATGTTTGAATTCAAACTAATATTATGTAATTATATTTCTCTAAATTTTGGTTTAAACATTTTTTATTCTAAAGGATGTGATTGTTCTTGAAACTCTTGAGCTTTTCAAAAGCTGTGTACTAAGCGACAACTTCCACTCCTGTTATTGTAGGTTTAATTAAAAGTGATGAAGATAATAACTTTTAGTGATTCTAAAGTTCGAAAGAGTAAAATAACACATCTTTAAGGTTTTTATAGAAAGAGATTCTTATCGATGTTCTTCACAATATTTTACTTTTTTCTTCAACTTTTTCATTAGATCGACTTTCCTCCTTTAAAAAAAGGGAAAAGAGTCAAATATACCCCTCTAATTTCATATATGGTATATATTTGACATTCGTTATATTATCGGACCAAATGTATCCCTATCGTTATACTATCAGGCCAAATTTACCCCTACAATCAGCAAATTTTTAAAAATACTTCTCGATCTGTTGAGTAATCCAAAAGTTATTCTTCTTGGTCCACTATTTTTAAAATAATTGGCATTTACCTATTTCTGAATAAGAAAAAAATAAATAAGAGAAAAAAATATTAAATAATACAACTAAATAAACAAAGTATAGTAAATTGAAAAATCTAAATTAGGTAGCTTTTCTAAATTTTAAAAGTATTTACAACATCCCAATTTTAATGAATCTGTTGCACCGAATGTATGGAGATTTTGCAAGTATTAATGATTGAAGTTGAGGTTCCTCGGAGACTTTACATTGTCTAATTCAACTTTACTTTAATTAAATGCCTACACATTATGCACTCTTAAGTTAGTCGATCGAACTCTATACTAACCAGGCAATGACAAAATATATTTGAATATACATGTACATACATGATGATCAGCTGTATATAATATACAATAAATAGACCCACTAAATTCTATGATGTGTATATGATTGAAAAATAAATAAAATTCTAAACCAATTTTATTTATTACAAGAAGAGAAATGGGTGCATTGGTAATTAAAAAAAATTATGAATAATTTGTATAGTCTAGTAACTTTAACATTCACATCAATAGTAATTTTTGAAAATAATGGAGCAAGAAGAATAACAAGTGATTTAAATAAAAAGAATTTGGGAGATTTTGGATTACTTAACAGATCAAGGGGTATTTTTAAAAGTTTGCTGATTGTATGGGTAAATTTGACCCGATAGTATAACGGTAGGGGTAAATTTGGACCGATAGTATAATGAAGATTAAATGTAGACACTATATGAAAGTAGAGGGGTATATTTGGCCCTTTTCCCAAAAACAAAATTCCAATTAATTAAACTTATTATTCTAAGTTTCGGGAATAACCCATTATTATTCTTCTACAACTTTTTATAATGCTTTCTGGAGATAAGAATGTTTGGTTTATCAAAATCAAAACGAGAAAAAGGATTCTCTTCTCCAAAACGCATCGATAGCATTAAAAGTAGTGCGTGCCCTTTTGATATTTCTTATTACCGAAAACAAAATAGGGAAGATGTTGCTTTTATTTTATTTAAATTTTTGCAATTCTCGTTCTTTTCTTTTTTCTTTTGTGCTTCCAATAAAGTAGAAAAGTTTATCCTTCTTTGCACAATTCTTACGTTACGAATCATAACACTAATTTGTGGAGTCCGAGATTCGTTACACTTAGTACTGATATTTGTCGTTGAACTATAAAAAACTGGCCTAATGCTAATGTTATTTTATGATGCACCTACACGCAAAAGTGAGAAGAGTTAAAGTGTGTCTTATCCGATTTTTGTATATTAAATAACATAATTCTATATTATAAATATTTTTAGACACAAACAAAAAGTGAAGTGTGGAAAGTAAATAAAACAATAATTTTTACGTGGAAAACTGTAACGACTCGACAAGTCATTTTGAGTTATAGCATTTCCTTCTGTGATTTGAGACTTGGAATGGCTACATATGGTGTATTATGACTTGCATGCATGGTTGATTTTGATTTCGAGTGCTTCAGTATGTATTTGATAGAGTGATTCTCAATTTGGAACCTTTAAGTTGGAAGAGTTGACCAATGTTTGACTTTTTAATAAATGACATCGAATCGAGATTTGATGGTTCTAATTAGTTCATATGCTGATTTTAGACTTGGACGTATGTTCAAATTTGAATTTGGATGTTCCTAGGAGGTTTTGGCTCTATTTGTCGAAAGTTGACAATTTGAAGAATGGAGAGTGCATAGGTTTGACTGGGAATTGACTTCGGTGTTATCAGACTCCTATTACGGTTTTGAGATCTTCTATGGGTTTATTGAGTTGATTTGTGTATATAGTTTGGTTGTGATCCGGAATGTTTAAGAATGATTCGGACACGCTCGACGAATGTTTGAAGGTTTAAAAGTTAAGAGAAAGATTTTAATCTTCATTCTTGGTTTTGATGTTAGTTGTAGTGTTTCGAGCCTTTGAAAAAGTTTGGAAGACATATTGAGACTTTTTGGTATGATTGGATATGGTGTGTTTCGAAATAATTTCGGAGAATTTTTGTGACTTTGAGCAGTTTTGATTCTGGTGCTTTGCGCTTGCACAAGTGTGGTCGTAGGTGTGCACTCGCATATGCGGGGGTCTGTTTGCTTTTGCAATGTGGAGGTGGTCTGGGGGCCTGCCACTTATGCGCATGAGGGATCGCAGGTGCCAGGTCGCACCTGCGGAGTTGTTGTTCGCAGATGCGTGACTGAGGCTGGAGATAAGAGTGCACTTTTGCGGAGCATGTGGTGCAGATGCGAAGACACTTCTGTGTGTGTATTTTTGCAGATGCGAAGGTTGATCCGCAGATGTTAGGTTGGGTAGCTTCAGCTTGGTTCGCAGATGCGAGAAAAGGGCTTGTAGATGCGAGGTCGCAAGTGCGATGTTTTTGTCCGCGAAAGTGGAATACCTGGTAGCTTATTATATTTCGAGGGTTTGTTCCTATTTCATTATTTTGTGTTTTGGAGCACGAAAAGAAGCGATTTTAGAGGAGAGTTTTCACTACTATTTTATGGGTAAGCAATTTATATTTGGATATGATTATATATCTTGTTCTCACATGGATTTACACACTCTACTCATGAAAAAGTTGAAGGAAATTTGGGATTTTTGCCTTCACTTTAAGAGAATATATTTTTGGGATTTGAGTACCGATTTGAGATTTGGAATCTAATCACATATTTGAACTCGACGGGTTGTGGGTCATCGAGATTTGGTATCTGTTTCGGATTTTGGGCACGCTGGTCGGGATTGATTTTTTTGGAATTCTTCAAAGATCAAAGTTTTATAGATTGGGATCGCTTCCTATAGTATTGTTTGACTTCCTTAGTTGATGATTGGGTTGGATTTGTGTGATTAGAGGGCTAGAGTGAATTTTTGACTCGATTTGAGGTTGAAGGCTAACCCGAATAAGGTAAGTGTCTTGCCTAAGTTGAGGGAATAACCCTTAGGAAATGATCTTATTTGTCTAATTGAAATATGTGACAAGTGATATATATACGAGGTGATAAGCATATATGCGGGTCCTATGTATTATATCATGCCTTAATTTAGATATTGTGCTTCCTGCTATTATACTTTATATGTTTGAATGACTATGTGAACTTCTCCAATCATTGGTCATGAAACTCGTTTCTGTATGGCGTACCCGTCTAATCTAAGCTGTAGTTGTACACTTCGCACATACATACACATTAACATGCTATTTTTTGTAGTTCATGAGTATGTGATTTGATATCCGTTGAATGTATACATGTAACATTGTATATACTTTCTGTGCGATGGGCTGGATTAATAGCACATGAGTTGTCTGTGTGGTTGTTGGAATCATGGCACGTGAGTTGTCCGTGCAGAGTTTATGATTATGGAATGTGAGTTGTCTGTGTAGCGTGTGGATAAGGATCCACCCCTAAGGTCGTCCTCTCATATTTTTCCTTGATGGCGTACACGCAGATAAAGAAAAACCGGCCAGTGGTTGGATTTTGTATATCTTCTCTATATGCAAACTTCTTGGATATATACATGATTTTTACTGAATCTTCTCTTTATGATAGCTCCAGAATGTATACATGCATTTTATGCATATCTTCTCTATATATTGTTTTACTTGATGAAATGATTCATGATACATATCTTCTCCATATGTTAGTCCGTGTAACTTGACTTGCTTATTCCTGCATATTTTCTCTTTATGCAACTGTTGATGAATTATTTATACTTCATTCCTATCTTCTCTATATGCAAGCTGTTGACGGTATTCGATATTTCATTCATTTCTTCTCTATATGAAATTGTTGACAAGTTACTTAATTTTAAATGTGTATCATCTCTATATGCCGAACTGTTAGTGGGATTACACTGCTTGTGCATATCCTCTTTATATGCACCGATAGCCATATCTAGACTTTAGGCTTAGATTTCGATATTGTTGCTGGACATGTATATATGTTATTGAGTTTGTTATGTAAAGTGTGTATCCTTGTTATAGCCTCGTCACTACTTCGTCGAGGTTATGCTCAGCACTTACATAGTATATGAGATTGGTTGTACTCATACTACACTTCTGCACATTGTGTGCAGATCTTGGAGCTGAGCTGCTGGGGATGATGAAGGCTAGCATTGACGATATACATGCGTTTCAGATACAAGCTACCATATTTTTTGGTAGTTTAGGATTTTTACTTCTGTTTATCCATATTCAAACAGATCTGTACTTATTTTTTTGTACCAGCTTTGTACATCTAAATCTTAATGGCTCATGAACTACAAATTCGTGGGTATTTGTATGGATGTTCATCTTCTTATTTATTATTATTGATGATCCTTAATTTGTATTGTATTATTCATTATTTGGCTTACCTAGCATATTGGGGTTAGATGCCATCACGACTATGTGGGATTTATGATGCACTTAGACACATGAGTGAGAAGGGCGTAAATTATATCTTACCTGATTTTTACATATTAAAGAACGTAATTCTTTAATATAAATATTTCGGACACAAACAAAAACTGAAGTGCGAAAACTAAATAACGCGGCAGTTTTTACATGGAAACCCTTTTTGCTCAAGTGAGTAAAACTCACGAGCTACCCTCGTAGGATTTGCCTTAAATTTCACTCACATCAAAGAGCGATTTTTGGTTAAAACTCAATAACCAAGGACTCTAACTCTTCTACCTTAACCACTATAATTAACCCAATTATAGCTAACCATTAAGATTATAAACTCTAGCTAACCAATCTCTTAAGATTTGATGTCCTAACAATACACTTCTTTAAAGCAAAATAGATTACAGTTAAAGAATAATGACTCAATCCTAAATAACTAAAGAACTTGAGCAGCTTCATCTTCTAAACCTGGTTCTTCGGTTGAACAGCTTGAATTCGTGAAAGCACCTTCTTCCAAGATGCGAAGAGTAATTTTCTGAAACTGTGCGAATAACGTAAATGCTCAATAGCAGTAATATGATGCTTTACACATGAGTGAGGTTGTCAGAATTCTTTTTAAATTTAGCTCCAAGGCCTAGAATAATTATGTTACCTCTTAAGGAAAATAAATCCAAAAAGGCCATTCAATATTTTTTCTTTAAAAGACTCCTTCATACATTTTTTCTTTTCATGCAAGTATTCCCATAACTAATGAATTTTTATTGACCACAAATTCCTCCAGCTAATATACTCTTTGAATCTGACAAATAAAATCCATCAAGGATTCTAACTATCAACATAAATAAGTTTTTCCAGCTAAATCAAACTTGCACGCGAAAATAATCTTCAGTTTCTGATCAACTTACTTCAAGAGATGTGTTTCTTTCACCAACTATATGTTAGTCATCAAAACTAATATAAGCTAAGCACAAAAAGTCTTGCTTTTTCATGATGACAAATCCATGCGTTATTTAGATCAACTTTCAACACATCCATGTGTAGTCTTCAGCTTAAGAACCAGATTGATCAGTATAAGAACCAGCTTGATCAAAAACATTGACTTTTGCAAGATTCATGTTCTCACATAAGTCTAGGGAATTACCTTCCTTTCATTTCAACCCTATAGATGGTTAGGCATAAGAACCAATTTGGTTCATCATCATTCTTGCAAACAAACATCTTAAAATAATTTCATCAAGTACATAGAGTCTAGGTTCGTTGATCTGTATATATACACATTCTTTATTTTTCCCTTTTGGCATATCCAAAAAAATACAGTATTAGCATAATCAAAAGTGAGAATTAAGCAATATCAAACTCATGGTCACTCGAACTACACTAACATGCACATAAGTCAAAAGCTCAAACATTTAATCTAAGGATATTACCTATCTTTGTGAGACTCATGAACTGAAAATATTTTTTTTAAATATGCAGTAATTAAGCATAAACTCAACCAAATACAAAGATACAAGACCATGCTAAAATTATTACATGGGAAAAGCTAAACCAACAGAGTACAAAAGATAGCAAAAATATTGGACTTGTCTTAGAAGGGACTGTGTTTAGACTAGTCTTAAGGGGTGATTGGGGGCCAGGCTCACTTGTTGGAGGACGACAAGTTTTACATATGTGCCAATTACTTGTCAACACGAGGAACTGTGACTTCTTAATGTTTCTGTATTTTCTCCATTAGCCACCTATTCTCATCCTTCAAAGGAGCAATCTCCCCATCCAGTATCTTATTATCCTCCTTGATATCCTTTAAATCATTGATCGATTGAGTGATCATAATATTGCTCTTAGCATCTGGGTCTTTCTCCTAAAGGTCATACTCCTGAAGTGTTGCTCTATCAAACATGTCCTTTGGGACCCATTCTTTCCTCTACTATTGGGACCTTAAAGTGAGCAAACACTCGAGTAAGAAGGAATCCATAAGGAAGGGCGTGCTTTCCTTTTGGTAGATTGACTAACCTGGTCATATGCTTGATCATGAATAATGGCAGATGAACAACATGTTCCTATCAAAAATCTCAATCACTACCAGATCTATCGCAGTAGTCTCATTCCTCCTTTCTGATCTAAGCAGCACACACTTGTTCATAAACTTATACAATAGTTTGTGGACTGGGTTCATTTTCCCTTTTATACACCTTCCTAGTCTCCTCGGACTCTCCCCTGCTTGTACTTGGCTGTCAAGTATGCCTTGCTTTGCTCCTCTTCCCCTAGCTTTAGCCAGTCACATTTGACATAACTATGAAATACAATGATAGGAACCCTTAGAATATTCCTCAAACTCTCAGTATTGAGGGTCATTTATACTCTTTTAATAGTGGAGTTCATAGTATTTTCTTCCAGCAATTGAAAGTTGGAGTAGAATTGGGACACTTCCCCCTCATAAACTTCTGGAAGTGAATTGAGAAATAGATGTGTCCACTTCCGGAATTCCAGTTTCTCCACCAATTCTTTCATACTCATTTCTCTAACAAACTCTAGTTCTATCACACTACCCTGCAATAGAAACTATTCACCACACCATATATCTTTTCCTACATAGGCAACCTTTTCCTCCATTTTTCTCATTCTTTTGGAACTGGTCCTTTCATTAGGGGGATCAGACTTCTTTCTCCACTTTGGAGTCATCTTCTTCTTACTAGCAGTTCTGGAGAAACTTGCTTTCTTATTCCTTTTTAGAGGGCCTCCTCAACCTCCACTTCTTCACCACTTTCTAAATTAACCGCCTTCACATCAAACGATTCATCCCCCAAGTCAAACTCCTTACTCTTTTTTTTAATCTTTTTCTTGCTTGCTTCAGTTGTCTTTTGAAGAATGTATTTTCCTTTACTCCTAGTGGTATTAGTTCTTCTCTTAGGTTGTGGTTCTTTCCTGGCCAACTGTTTAAAATACTGCTAGAAACATTAGTGCCCTAAGCTACCAACTTTTTCTTCCCAATTTTCATCCTCTCAGCCAGAGTCAAATTGTCATCTTCCTCTTGCTCGTAATTCACTCCCTCTTCTCCTTCTTCTTCACCACCTTCCCCTTCAGTTTCAGCTAGATTGGCATACAAAGAATTAGTTTCTTTGTCAACCTCTTCAACATTCTCATCCTCATCAGCACCCTTACTCATAACTACTTTCTAATTGCCCTCACTACTAGAAGAGCATGCATTTCGTCCCAGGGAACCTAAGGAAATACGAACAGCCTCTCCTTTCTCACAACACTCACAACATCATTAGTTTTTTTTTCTCCCTCTTCCTCAACCATCACAGTTTTGTCACTTCCTCCACTAACATGTGTGCTCTACTCTCTAACAATAGGTGTAAGATTGTCTTGTTATTGAATAGGGTTAGGGTTTTAGGGGTTTTAATTTGGGGGTATGAGGGAAAAGCGTCACCAACTACTTTGATATGATTAGACTCAGCATGAATAGATTGAGAGGGATTTTTGGTGTTTGATATCATCGTATTCTTGGATGTTTTAAAGGATTTTGAATTTTAGTGTTTTTTCATTTTTTCTAATTAAACACAAAGATGAGAGAATTGTGAGAGTGATTTGTAACGATCTGACATGTCGTTTTTTGAGTATTAGAACCCCGCTCCTATATTTCATACTTCTCGTAAGTATATTTGATACTTGCGAGGATGAATGGTTTGATTTTCATGGGGTTTGAGAGTGATTTGGAATACTTAGTTTTATTTTGGAAGCCTTAAGTTATAAGAGTTGACCAAGGTTAAACATTTGTGTAAATAACCCAGATTGGTGATTTGATGGCTCCAATAGGTTAGTAGTGTGATTTTGGACTTAGGTATATGTTCGAATTTGTATTTGGAAGTCCCTAGAAGATTTTGACTCTATTTGTCGAAAGTTGACAATTTGAAGAATTAAAGATTTCTTAAGTTTGACCAATAGTTAACTTTGATGTTATCATACACAGATTGATGTTTCGAGTCTATGAATAGGTTCATATTATTGTATGAAACTTGTGTGCGAAGTTTGGTTGAGGTCCGAGCTGGTTAGACATGAATCAGGCGCTTGGTTGGATGTTTAGAGGTTTATGAATTTAAGAAAGTTTAATGTGTAGTTCGGCCTTTGATTCGCAGATGTGATAATTTCGTATGTATTTGGATGCTTCAGATAGGTCAAGGTAGTGTTTATGGACTTGTTAGTATGATTGGACGGGATCCTAGAGGGCTCAGGTAAATTTCAGACACCCCAGAGAATATTTGAAGTTGGCTGATAAGTTAGTGTCTGGTGTTCTTCGTGTTCGCGAGGGATGTCTCACATTCACAATGAAGGGGTTGGGCCAGAGGTCATTTTTTCTTGGCATTCATACTAGGATAGTCATGTTCGCGAAGTCTTAGGCAGTGGTGCTTCACATTCACGGGTAGGATGTCACGTTCGCGTATGTATGGCAGTGTCATGACCCAAAATCCAAATAGTCGTGATGACACCTAACCCAACCCGTCAGGTAAGCTAATTAACAATTATCCAATTTAATGAGATTTATTAAGAAAAGAAATGATAATACAACTGCATTTATTCAAGAATTTTTCAAGGACTGGTAGTACAAATTATGAGCTTCTAAGAGTTAGATTCTTACAAAACTGAATCGAAATAAGTACAACATCTATTTAAAATATAAATTAACAGAATTTGAATCTAATGCTACCAAGGACACGTGATAGCCATAACTGGAAAGCAGGTACATATTCAAATCCAGCTCCCACCGTACACAGCAACATCAACATCAACATCCAACATTTGCACGCAAGGTGCAGAAGTGTAGTATGAGTACAACTGACCCCATGTACTCAATAAGTAACAAACTTAACCTTATGTTGAAAGAAGTGACGAGCTAGGACAAGGGTCAGAGTCCAACTCCAATAACCAGCAATAGTTCATAACAATCATAATAAAAAAAGTGCTACAAGATAACCCATAGGTATGATGCTCAACTCGCTCAGAGTTACGGGAAAATAGGCATGTTTTTCAAATAAATTAGTAAAACCCAAATCTTTTACCGAAAGCACCAAAATATGAGTAAGTTTGTAAAACAATGATTTTCTTTCCAAAACTTTTCAACAAGTAAATGTTTCATTATCGAACGGCATGAGGAAAGTACATATATATATGCCTATATGTCAATGTGTATGAGAAGTCATGAATGACGTGATACCGTACAACATGAGAAAAATGCATTTCTATGCCTGTATATCAAGTGTGCATATCGGATGCAATACAATATAGTGAATAATCATATGCATACTCTTAAAGTATCAATCCACTTAGTCCTCCCAATCACTCAGTACCCACAATCACTAAGTCCTCATAGTCTCTCAGTCCTCACAGTCACTCAATCCTGCCAATCGCTAGGCACTCGCACTCACACTCAATAGGTACCTGCGCCCACTGTGGATGTGTGGACTCCGGAGGGGTAATTCCAGCCCAAGCGCTATAATAAGCAAATCATGGCATGAATTAAATAAACATGCTTCGGCGTGTAGCCCCATCCCATAAATATCCTCACAAGTCAGGCCCTCAGCCTCACTCATTCATCAATCTCTCCAGTCTCTCGGGCTCACAAGAATCATGATAATCATCCCAAACAGTGATGATATGATGTATAAATAAAGGACAACAGAGACCGAGATATAATATGCAAATAATAGATATGACTAAGTATAAATTTCAAATTAAGCAATTAATTCAACATGTAACACGACCTCTGTGGGTCCAAACAGTGCCAGCATGTGGCCTAAGCATGATTTCTATCATGGATTATAGCTAAATTACTCTTGCATGTAGAGATTCCATTGTTACAGATAAGACTAGGTAACTACGCAGTACCATAGAAATAACTGAATCACAATTCACACGGTGCAAGCCCACACGCACGTCACCTAGCATGTGCGTCACCTCAACACCAAACATATATCACATATATTTGTGGGTTCATACCCTAAACACCAAGTTTAGAAGTGTTACTTACCTCAAACAAGCCAAATACGATATCGAGCAAGCCAAATGATGCTAAAAAATGCCATCTCGCGCGTACCGACCTCCGGACGACTCGAAACTAGCCAAAAGAAACTCAAATGCATCAAATGAAGCCCAAGGAAAGAATTCCAAATGATAAAGGTCGAATCTTTAATCAAAAGCCCAAAGTCAACAAAAAAAGGCAAACCCAGGCCCGCACCTCAAAACTCGATAAAACTCACAAAATCTGACAACCCATTCAGTTACGAGACCGACCATACTAGTTTCACTCAAATATGACTCCGAATCGATGTTCAAAACTCAAAAATTCATTTTATGAAATTTTAGACAAAACCCCCCAATTTCTCTTTTGAAATCTTCAACAATTGTCAAATATGAAGATAGATTCATGAAATATAATCAAAACCGAGTGTAGAATACTTACCCCAATCCACGTGATAAAAATTGTTTCAAAACTATCCTCAATTCGAGCCCCAAATCTCAAAATATGATAAAAGAACCAATAACCTCGATTTTATATCTTCTGCCCAGCAAATCCCCCATATGCGGTCACATTGTCGCATATGCGGCCTCCGCTTCTGCAGAACAATTTCGCTTCTGCGATGACTCTCTGAAGACCAGCCTTTCGCACCTGTGTGACTTTCCCTGCTTCCGCACACATGTAGGTGCGGTTCAAAATCCCGCTTCTGCGGTCAATCTCGCTTCTGTGCCCATGGACATTGCTTCTCCGCGACCGCAGATGCGCCTCAAGCTCCGCATCTGCGATGACTCTCAAACTCAGCTCCTTTCGTAGGTGCGATCACCTCTTCGCTTCTGCAGCCACCGCACCAATACAAAATCAACCGCAGGTGCACAACATCCGTACCAGCAGCTGCCAGCCACAACATATGAATGGAAAATGGTCCGAGACACGTCCGTAACTCACACGGGCCACTCGGGACCCCGTTCAAATATACCAACATGTCCCATAACACAACACGGGCCTACTCGAGGCCTCAAATCACACATAACAATATCAAAATGATGAATCGCACTTTAATTCGAACTTAAATGAACTTTGAACTTCCCACTTTCAAAACTTGCATCGAAACATATCAAATCAACTCGGAATAAACTCAAATTTTGCAGACAAGTCCCAAATGACATAACGAAGCTATTCCAATTTTCAGAACCACAATCCGAATCCGATATCATTAAAGTCAACTTCCGGTCAAACTTATGAACTTTCCAAACCTTCAAATTTTTAACTTTCCTAATTAGTGTTAAATCCTTCTAGAAGTATCCAAATGCAAATCCGGGCATATGTCCAAGTCCAAAATCACCGTCAAGACCTAATGGAACCATCAAAACTCCGTTCCGGGGTCAAATTCACAAAAGTCAAACTTGGTCAACTCTTCCAACTTAAAGCTTCAACAATAAAATTCATTCTGCCAAACAAGTTCCGAAACACCTGAAAACCAATGTCGACAATTCACACAAGTCATAATATATCATACGGAGCTACTCGTGCCCCCAAACTACCGAGCAAAGTGCAAGTACATAAAACGACCAGTCGGATCGTTACAAGCAGGCAATGCTTCTGCGCGACCGCATATGCACTTCAAGCTCCGCATCTGCGATGACTCTCAAACTCAGCTTCGTTCGCAGGGGCGATCACCTCTCCGCTTCTGCAACTACCGCGCCAACACAAAATCAACCGCAGGTGCACAACATCCGTACCAGCAGCTGCCAGCAACAACATATGAATGGAAAATGGTCCGAGACACGTCTGTAACTCACCCGGGCCACTCAGGACCCCGTTTAAATATACCAACATGTCCCATAATATAACACGGGCCTAATCGAGTCCTCAAATCACACATAACAACATCGAAATGACGAAACACACCTCAATTCAAACTTAAATGTACTTTGAACTTTCCACTTCTAAAACTTGAGCCGAAACATATCAAATCAACTCTATGAACTCAAATTTTGCAGACAAGTCCCAAATGACATAACGAAGCTATTCCAATTCCCGAAACCACAATCCGAATCCGATATCATCAAAGTCAATTCCTGGTTAAACTTATGAACTTTCCAAACCTTCAAATTTTTAACTTTCACCAATTAGTGTTGAATCCTTCTAGAAGTATCCAAATGCAAATCCGGGTATATGCCCAAGTCCAAAATTACCATCCGGACCTAACGGAACCATCAAAACTCCATTTTGGGGTCAAATTCACAAAAGTCAAACTTGGTCAACTCTTCCAACTTAAAGCTTCAAAAGTGAAACTCATTCTTCCAAACAAGTTCCGAAATATACGAAAACCAATGCTGACAATTCACACAAGTCATAATACATCATACAGAGCTACTCGTGCCCCCAAACTACCGAGCGAAGTTCAAATGCTCAAAACGACCGGTCGGGTCATTAAATCCTCTCCCACCTAAACATATGTTCGTCCTAGAATGTGCCAAGAGTTATTCCAAAGCCATCAAATTACCGAGTAACCTTACCATGCACATACCCGGGGGGTGATCCCATGTCACCCTATTCCATATAATCCTGTTGACATAACATAACGGAAGATCTTTAATTCAAACTTAGCCCATAACCTTAGAATCTAATCCAACATCCGGAATTTCCTATAAGACCCGAATCTCGCATGTACACACTGTGTAAGTATGAACAAGATGCATCAAGCCATAACCATAACCCAAGACACAATCACATAATATACCACATAACTCAAATACTCATAGCAATAATTTCTAATCACCGTAGCTGCTTGAAAATAAACCTGGTACTAGTAATAAACCTCTTATCAAACAAAACCTCGTTCTAAAACCTTTGTACACTGTCGATGATGAAAGAAACACGCAGAATCTAGTAACCACTTATCTGCTCAACGAGTCATTGAACTTCCCTCCCCCGACAAGAATTATAGCTAATTTCTAAGTCGACTTGTGATATTATCCTTCCAATTATACCGCAATCAGAACCGATAGCACCCATTCTAGGTCCAATGACCTCATCTCATCAAACACAACCATCCTATTGACATGCCATACCAATACAACCTAAAGCCACAAACCGTGCAATCCGTGCACCAATAAGCAACAATTCAAATGCACCAAAAAATGAAAAATAACTCAAATGAGAGAACCGTCCCACACGCTCAACAAGTACCACCACAATGTAATGCTAAGAACCCATCACACCGTAGAGCCAAAACACACGAATCTATCACAAAGGATCATATTCTATCATAGCCCACCAGCAATACGTGACCCATCCAAACACCGATCCATATGAAATACCTCGAGTCCCCAATGCTCAAAATCAACAACCATAAGCAATTCGACGCCAAGTACATAAGTGCATGATCATAACCATGGAGAAGCAAACAACACAGTATACCACAACACGGAAGGATTATAACCAAGGCGCAATCAACCATTACACACCCCAAATCACCAAATCACACGAAGTACGTTATAAGGCTCAAACAGAACCACACCATATGTGCATATAGCCAACACATCACAACCCTTCGTAGCATAGAAGAGTAACACATAGATCATATCAGAATGCAAATAAGCTCAACTCTAACCGAATGACACACCCCTCGACACTAACAATTCTGAGTCAACAAATCTGACCCGGTGAAGAATACACATCCTCATTTGGCCTACCAATGGGCCCCTAAATCAACCCTGGTCATCCACAAATAGGTAAATAATCCTCCGAAAGTCCACAATGACCTAGCCATAACACATACTATCAGCTGGCCAGCTTTGGCCGCATCTTCACAGTACACAACCGCAAAACGATCTGCTTCTGGGACTTTCCAGTCTCCAAATCCATAGAACATACTAATCACCATATCTGATCCCAACTCCACCGCCCGAATGTCTAACACATCTCTCATACACGATCATCCCATGAGGAATACTTCCACAATTCTTCCGTGCCACATAGCAAAAGTTTGAATATTAGTAGTTGATCAACCGGGCGAGTACCACAATACTAATAAAGAATCCGTAAATCAAAGCACAGTGCGCCTTCTGAACGTACACTCTCCTCAAGCAAAACCAAGTAGGAGTAGTACTTATCTAGTCATCTGAACCCGTCCATGTTGCCTAAAAATTCCTTCCCTTCCCTTCAAAACTGACCCGTGACCTTGCACATGCAAATCTTAATCCCAGACAATACACCACATCTATCATGCCATTATTTGAAAAGTATGAGAATCATATAATCAACTCTGGGTCACTAGTAAAATACATATCCGATCAGTCAGAAACCTTCCATTTCATCCCATCCAGTAGAAAATCATAATACTCAACATGCTCCTTACGCCGGTAGGAAACATCCATCTCAAACCATGGTAAAAACCATCGAGGACTCTTCGAAACACATTTGCACATAATCGAGCCATCAGAACTGAATATCTCTAACTCAACCAAGCCACGCAGGTTGTCAAACCCAAGATTATTGCCAAAAAATACCTGTAGAGACTCACCACATCATAAGTACCCAAAGAACCGATCATATCCATTACTGTGCTAATCCAACCTACTACCAAGCTGTCATATTTCTCCGAGTTCCTTCCAAATTACCCTCAAGTTGACAATTCTCCTTGCCAGAACACCTAGATCCTTAACCAAAACTCACCCCAGGAGATCCTAGCATAAAAACACACAAGTCTAAGGCCCATAAGCCACTGAATTCCCTCTTAAGCACCCCAAAAGTACCACAACTGAGACACCTACTCTAAAGAGGTCTTCTGTGAATCTAAGGCCGTTTTCTTCACCTTCCTGATACTAAAATGTAGAATCCATAGTGATACAGAAATACTGCGAGTCCCGACACCATCCGATGCAAATCCCATATCTTAGCCATATACGAATCCGAAAAATTCTCAATTGCTACATGTAAATCCTGAATCCATTAGAACCTTCTCGAGAGTCCTCAACTCTGCTCAAATCTCAATTGCACTGCCAAAACGGGCTGAACGACATGTTCCCCATTAGCACGAAAACACCCAAAGAAGTAATCCATACCTCTAAGCAACCGAGTGAATCATACTCCATGCGAACTATATCCTTCACGAATACAACTCATTCATTCCATAATTCCCATATATCCATAAGGTGTAATACATCATGCATCTTGAAAATTTCCTTGCTTAAGTCATCCTCAAAACCAACCGATCCACAAGTGTTCCTCAGACCAAAACCAGTACAACACGTAACCATGCAATCCAATCGTCAATAGAAGACTCCCTAACTTGGCTCAAAGCCATAGATCAAAACACGCGATAACTCATAATGCCTATACTCTAATACTACCACAATACCTTAGTGAGATTCAACTAAATGCTTCACAAACTCATGCAACAGAAACCATAAAATACCTCAAACCACATGCTAAGCTCGCATTCACCCTCATGACAATCAGGTTAACCTTCACCACTGATCCAAACTCAAATCATATCTCGCACCTCATCCATGGAATCGCAAGCCGTCGATGCACAGCTGATACCGAGCGCTCACATGCGCATACGAGTGCATAGAAGGAATTCAAAGAGTTACACTTCAAGCTGAATCAATGTCGCATAATAAGGAAAGAAAGATGGGAAGTTTATCCTAAATGCCCTATAACCTCTCGAAGATAGGTATGAACGTCATCATACCGATCCACAAGACTCTACCAGACACTTGTTCGTGACTCGTAGAACCTATGAACCTAGAGCTCTGATACCAACTAGCCACAAACCAAAATCCAACTAGTCGTGATGACCCTAACCCAACCCGTCAGGTAACCCAATTAACAACTATCCAATTTAATGAGATTTATTAAGAAAAGAAATGATAATACAACTGCTTTTATACAAGAATTTCCCAAGGACTGGTAGTACAAATTCGAATCTAATGCTACCAAGGACAAGAGATAGCCATAACTGGAAGACATGTACATCTTTAAATCCAGCTTCCCTCGTACATAGCAACATCAACATCAACATCCAACATTTGCACGCAAGGTGTAGAAGTGTAGTATAAGTACAACCGACCCCATGTACTCAATAAGTAACAAACCTAACCTTAGGTTGAAAGTAATGACGAGTTGGGACACGGGTCAGAGTCCAACTCAAATAACCAATAATAGTTCATAACAATCATAATCAAAATAGTGCCAGAAGATAACCCAGAGGTATGATGCTCAACTCGCTCACAATTACTGGAAAATAGGCATGTTTTTCAAATAAAATAGTAAAACCTAAATCTTTTACCAAAAGCATCAAAATATGAGTAAGTTTGTGAAACCGTTATTTTCTTTCCAAAACATTTCAACAAGTAAATATTTCATTATCGAATGGCATGAGGAAAGTACATCTCTATGCCTAAATTTCAATGTGTATGAGAAGTATGAATGAAGTGATACCGTACAATATGAGAAAAATGCATCTTTATGCCTGCATGTCAAGTGTGCATATCAGATGCAATACAACATAGTGAATAACCATATACATACTCTTAGAGTATCAATCCACTCAGTCCTCACATTCACTCGGTCCTCCCAATCACTCAGTCCCCACAGTCACTCAGTCATCACAGTGTCTCAGTCCTCATAGTCACTGAATCCCCACAATCGCTTGGCACTCACGCTAGGCACTCGCACTCAATAGGTACCTGCGTCCACTATGGATGTGCATAGTCCGGAGGGGCAATTCCAGCCCAAGCGCTATAATAAGCCAATCATGGCATGAATAAAATAAACATGCTGCGGCGTATAGCCCCATCCCATAAATATCCTCACAAATCAGGCCCTCAGCCTCACTCAGTCATCAATCTCTCCAGTCTCTCGGGCTCACAAGAATCATGATAATCAGCCCAAACAGTGATGATATGATGTATAAATAAAGGACAACAATGACCGAGATATGATATGCAAATAATAGCTGTGACTAAGTATAAATTTCAAATTAAGAAATTAATTCAACATGTAACACGAACTCTGTGGGTCCAAACAGTGCCATCATGTGGCCTAAGCAAGATTTCTAACATGGATTACAGTTAATTACTCTTGCACGTAGAAATTTCATGGTTATAGATAAGACTAGGTAACTACGTAGTACCATAGAAATAACTGAATCACAATTCACACGATGCAAGCCCACACGTCCGTCACCTAGCATGTGCGTCACCTCAACACAAAACACATATCACGTCTATTCGGGGGTTCATACCCTCAGCACAAAGTTTAGAAGTGTTACGTACCCCGAACAAGCCAAAAGAAACTCAAATGCATTAACTGAAGCCTAAGGAAACAATTCCAAATGATAAAGGTCGAATCTTTAATCAAATGCCCAAAGTCAACCAAAAGGTCAAACCTGGGCCCGCACCTCAGAACTCAACAAAACTCACAAAATCCGATATCCCATTCAATCATGAGTCCAACTGTACTAGTTTCACTCAAATCCGACTCCGAATCGATGTTAAAAACTCAAAAAATCACTTTATTAAATTTTAAACAAAAACCCCTAATTTATCTTTTGAAATCATCAACCAATCGCAAAAAATAAAGATAGATTCGCGAAATATAATCAAAACCGAGTGTAGAACACTTACCATAATTTACATGAAGAAAATTGCTTCAAAACGCGCCTTAATCCGAGCCCTAAATCTCAATATATGATAAAAGAACCAAAAACCTTGATTTTATAGCTTCTACCCAGCAAATCTCGCATATGCGGTCACATTGTCGCATCTTCGACCTCCACTTCTTCGAAAAAATTTTGCTTTGAAGACTAGCCTTCCGCACCTGCGTGACTTTCCCCGCTTCTGCGCACATGCAGGTGCAGTTCAAAATCCCGCTTCTGCACTCAATCTCGCTTTTGCGCCCATGGACATAGCTTCTGCGCGACCGCAAATGCACCTCAAGATCCGCATCTGTGATGACACTCAAACTCAGCTCCTTTCACAAGTGCGATCAACTCTCCACCTCTGCGACCACCGCACCAGCGCAAAATCACCCGCAGGTGTGCAACATCCATACCAGCAGCAGCCAGCCACAACATATGAATGGAAAATGGTCCGAGACACGTCCGTAACTCAACCGGGCCACTTGGGACCCTGTCCAAATATACCAACAAGTCCCATAATATAACACAGACCTACTCGAGGCCTCAAATCACACATAACAATATCAAAACGATAAATCGCACCTTAATTCAAACTTAAATAAACTTTAAACTTTCCACTTCCAAAACTTGCGTCAAAACATAACAAATCAATTCGGAATAAACTCAAATTTTGCAGACAAGTCCCAAATGACATAACAAAGCTATTCTAATTTCCGGAACCACAATCCGAATCCGATATCATCAAAGTCAACTCCCGGTCAAACTTATGAACTTTCCAAACCTTCAAATTTCCAACATTCCTAATTAGTGTTAAATCCTTCTAGAAGTATCCAAATGCAAATTCGGGCATATGTCCAAGTCCAAAATCACCGTCAAGCCCTAATGGAACCATCAAAACTCCGTTCCGGGGTCAAATTTATAAAAGTCAAACTTGGTCAACTCTTCCAACTTAAAGCTTCAACAATAAAATTCATTCTTCCAAACAAGTTCTGAAACACCTGAAAATCAATGCCGACAATTCACACAAGTCATAATATATCATACGGAGCTACTCGTACCCCTAAACTACCGAGCGAGGTGCAAATACGCAAAACGACCAGTCGGGTCGTTACAAGCAGGCAATGCTTCGCGATCGCGAGGGTCCTGCCCTGATGGCGAAGAAGGATTTTTTGTAGAGGCTAATTTGTACTTCGCGAACACAATGCATGGGCTGCGTTTGCGATAGGTAATCATAGGCAGTATATTTAAGTGGGGAATTCTAAATTTTTGCCTATTCTCTCATACTTTGAACATTAGACTTGGAGATGGGTAATGTTTCAAGGAGATTTTCATACAAGGCAATTGGGTAAGTAATTTTTACTCATTTGTGATTATATTTCAAGAATCCACTTGGATTATTAATACAAAAAATATAAAATTTTAAAGTGAAAATTGATGTTTGTTGCCTACAACTTAAGAGTGTGAAAATTGACGTCTTGAACTATGATTCGGACTTGGATTTGAAAACTAAACACATATTTGGATTCTTGGGGTTATAGGTAAACATAAAATACCCCTAGGCTTGAATTTTGACCATGTGGGCCCGGGCTGACTTTTGTTTACTTTTTGAGAATTTATTGAAAACTAAAGTTGTATTGTTTGGAATTGATTTCTATAATGTTATTTGACTTTATTAAATATTATTTGGCTAGATTCAAGCTATTTGGAGATACTTTCTAAAGGAAAGGTGACTTTGGAGGGTTAATTTGGCTTGCTATGGTATGTATCTTGCCTAAGCTTATTGTGAGGAAATAATGATTAAGATATGACCTTGTTTGCTTAATTGAGATATGTGGAAAGTGACGTATATGCAAGGCGACGAGCGTATATGCGGGTGCTATGTATTCTTCATGACCGGGTTAGACTTTAGGCTTGTATTATGCCTTGTTTAGTTGTGTGGTTTCCATGACATGTTTTTAAGAAATTGTACGACTATGTGAGCTTATCCTTTCATGCTAAAATCTATGTTTAGGATTACTACCTCTTAATTGGACAAGATGGGCTATTCATGAAATTGTTGTTATACGTGATTTAGCCGTAGTCATACTTTACATCTTTTGAGCACACATCAACACTTTTATTTATTATGTCCATGTGCACCTTATTGGTTGTTTGTGAGCATATGCGTCGTTAAAGATGAAATGTTATTTCTGATTGCTACGATTATGACACAAATGGATATGTTGAGCGGATTGATTTGGTAATGGCATAAGGTTTCTACCGTGCAGTTATTGTGGCATTGTTATTATTGTAGCACGAGGTTTCTGTCGTGCAGTTGAGGTGACATTATCACAGTTATGACACGAGGTCTTTGTCGTGCAGCGTGTGGAGGATCCATCCCCCTAGGGCCGCCCTCTCATATTTCTCTCTTGATGGCATACATGCATGTTGTGATAAATTGACAGATGTTTGATGGATTCTAATATAGCATGCAAGTTGTTGAGTTTTGAGCATAAAAGTGAAAGCTTTGACCATTCAAGTGAATTCCTTATGCATTATCTTGAATTTTATATGCGTTCTATGTTGAATTCAAATATGCTACTTGAAGCCTATGTTACATGCTTTTGACTTTACATGTTGAGTCGATATCTCTTGATATGAACTTTGGCAATGCTGTATCTCTTATCATAGTGTTGTGAATAATTATGAATCGTATAGATTTATTTGATTAGTATGTATTACATGACTTGAACCTCCTCACTACTTCACCTAGGTTAGTTTTGATACTTATTGCAAGTTGTCCCGTACTATAATTCTGCCTATTTTTATGCAGATCCAACATTAGCAGTAGCACACTTTAGGAGGGAGCCTAATAGCTATCAGAGGAAACTCAAGGTAGTTCTGCATGATCCCTCGCAGACCCTTGGAGTCACCTTCTCCTATTTTCATACTTTTATCTATATTCAGACAATATCATATTAATGAGAGATTTTGTTGTATCTTGTTTTATATCTCATGACTCTGTACTACCAGGTTTTGAGGGATTGTTGTTGCAGTATCATTATACATCATGTTGTTGAAAGTCTTTTTCTGCTATTTATGCTATTTCAGTTATATTACACCATGATTATGTTGGTTTACTCTATGTTTGATGTTGGCTTACCTACTCGTAGGGGTTAGGTGCCATCACAATTGTTCGTGTGATTTTGGTTCATAACAAGAGCCAGATTCATGTGTTCTATGGGTCATGAGCATGTCTATTTGTCTTGCGGATCGGTACAGAGACATCTGTACTTATCTTCGAGAGGCTATGTGTCAATTAGGAAACTTCATTTTCTTACTTTCTCTGTTATGCAACTTTGTTTTATCCTAAAGTCTGAATATTTGCTCTTCTATTCTCTCACAGATTGTGACAACAGGTTCTTCCAAAGCAACTGAGCAGGAGCTAGTACCCCAGGCTAGAGTCGGGAGAGACAAGGGACATGACAGGGCTAGAGTGCATGTTAGAGCACGAACGACCGGACCTGTGAGAGGTGAAGCAACTGTAGTCACTCGTGCTTGTGCTAGATTAGTTTCTGAGGAACCACCTGTAGCTCCAATGGCGGAGCAAGCTCCTGTTCATATTGTCCCCCCAGGTCCAACTTAGTTTTCCGAGGGTTGTATTGCTACCCAAGTGCTTCAGGATACTATGATCCAAATCATGAGTTATTTTGATGGGTTGGCACAGGCTGGTATGATTCCTATGATACCGTCTACTTTTCAGGCTAGAGGGAGAGCACAAACCCCATTTATTAGCATTCCGGAGCAGGCCACTGCTATGTTTCAAGCTCCAGGAGTTTCAGTTGCTCCACCAGTTGGGGCAGTTCATCCTGTTGCTATAGTCATGCCCGACGTTAGACTTGCTATGACTGTGGAGGAGCAGAAGAGGATGAATCAGTTCCAGAAGTTAGATCCTCCATTTATACTGGTGATCCCATTGCTGATACTCATGAGTTCTTGGATAGGTTTCACTAAATTGCATTTGAGAGGGCCAACAAGAGATGGTGGCAAACTTATGGGCAGGGTGAACTAGAAGGGTCACTTTCTCTCACGTGGGCTTAGTTTTTGACTCTCTTCTTAGAGAAGTTCATCCCACTCATTAGGAGGGATGATTTGCGCAACCAATTTGAGTTCTTATAGTAGGATGGTATCACCGTTACCCAATATGAGATGAGGTTTAGAGAGTTGTCACAATATGCATCTTTTCTAATTCCTACTAGGAATGAGAGGGTACAAAGGTTCATTAAGGGATTTAGCTACACTCTTAGGTTTGGGATGGCATGAAAGGTAGAGACTAAGACTACCTTTCACCAGGCTGTAGAGATTTCTAGGAGATTGGAGCGTATCCGCAGGTAGGAAAGGGAGGACAGAGAGGCCAAAAAGCCTCATAGAATTGGAGGATTTGGTATTACCTACTCTATGGGCCAAGGTTCAGCATAGTAGAGGTCATTTTAGCCAACTAGTTTAGTCAGCACTTTAGATCTCACATAGTGCTCTAGCTAGCTATGGATTTTAGAGCACTTGCACTGGTCAATCATCCTTCAGTACACATTCTTCACACGGTTCTTACAGTGGCTATTTCGGTCTTTCGGGGAAGGATCAGACCTAGAAACCACATCAATAGAGAGCTTGTTATGAGTGTGGGGATTCGAGGCACATAAGAAGGGATTGTCCCTGGCTTCGGATGGGTGTATCTTAGCATGGCACACATACCATGATTCCCATGCCACCTACACATCTAGCTAGAAAAAGAGGTCAGGAGGGTAGAGGCAGTCCTAGAGGTAGACGCCAGTAGGCCTCAGGTGGTTGCATCTGATGCAATCATCACAAGTATTATTTCAGTCTGTCATAGAGATGCTTAAGTATTGTTTGATCCGGGTTCTACTTACTCATATATGTCATCCTACTTTGCATCAAATGTGGATATGCCTCGTGATTTAATGGATATTCTTATTTATGTGTCTATACTTGTTGGAAATTCTATGTGGTTGTGTCTATCGTTCTTGTACGGTTGCTATAAAATGGGTATGATACTATGGTTGATATCTTATTGCTGGAAATGGTTGATTTTGATGTGATCCTTGGTATGGATTGGTTATCTCCGTATCATGCTATCTTAGATTGTCATGCCAAGATTGTGAATTTGGTAATGCCAGGATTGCCTAGATTCCAATGGTGAGGGTCACTTGGTCATTCTACAAAAAGGGTGATTTCACTCATGAAGGCTCAATGTGTGGTTGATAAGGTATGTCTTGCATATGTGCCTTTTGTTTAGGATTCTAATATAGAGGTTCCTTTCATGGATTCAGTACCGGTGATGAGGGAGTTTTTGGAGGTTTTTCCTATAGATTTGTCGGGTATGTCACTAGATCGGGATATTGATTTTGGTATCGACTTAGTTTTGGGCACTCAGCCCATATCTATTCCACCATATCGCATGGCCCCAATAGAGCTAAAGGACAAGGAACCGTTGTAGGAATTTCTTGATAAGGGGATAACTAGATCGATTGTTTCTCCTTGGGGCGTGTTGATGTTGTTTATGAAGAAAAATAGTGGTACTATGAGGATGTGCACTAATTACAGAAAGCTGAACAAAGTTACTATCAAGAACAAGTATCCCTTTCCTCGTATAGATGATTTGTTTGATCAACTTCAGGGTGCTAGGTATTCTCTAAGATTGACTTGAGATTGGGTTGTCACAGTTGAAGATTAGGGCTTTGGATATCCCAAAGACAACTTTTAGTACTCATTATGTTCATTATGAGTTCTCTATGATATCATTTAATTTGACTAGTTCTCCTCGACATTTATGAATTTGGAATAGAGTGTTCAAGCCTTATTTGGATTCTTTTTGGAGCCTTAATTAATGCCATCTTGGATAACTCTCGCAGCAGGGAGGAGCATGAGTAGCACTTTAGTGTATTACTTCAGGCTTTGAAAGATCGGAAACTTTATGCTAAGTTTTTAAAATGTGAGTTTTGGTTGGATTTAGTTGTTTTCCTGGGTCATGTGGTGTCTAGTGATGGTATAAAGGTTGACCCCAAGAAGATTGAGGCAGTTCAGAGTTGGCCTAGACCTACTACAACTACAGATATCAGGAGTGTTTTGCGTTTGACAAGCTACTATAGTCGCTTTGTGCAGGGATTTTCATCTATAGCAACCCCATTGACTAAGTTGATTCAGAAGGTTGCTCAGTTCAAATTTTGTAATGAGTGTGAGGTGAGCTTTCAGAAGTTCAAGACTGCTTTGACTTCAGCCCCATAGTTGGTGTTGCCCACGAATTTTGGGCTGTTTATCGTGTATTGTGATGCTTCATGTGTTGGTCTTGGTGCGGTATTTATGCATGAGGGTAGAGTGATTGCTTATGCATCACGACAGTTGAAGCCTCATGAGAAGAATTATTGTGCACGCCCTTATAATTTTGAGGCATTACTTGTATGCTATGTCATGTGAGATTTACAGTGATCATCAAAGTCTTCAACACCTGTTCAAGAAGAAGTATTTGAATTTTAGGCAGCAGGTAGCTTGAGATTCTAAGGACTATGATATTACTCTTTTGTATCATTCAGGTAAGGCTAATTTGGTAGCGGATGCCTTGAGTAGGAAGGCAGAGAAAATGGGGATTTTGGAGAGGCCTTTAGTTATGGTGTTCAGGACTTGGCCAATAGATTTATGAGATTGGACATTTCTGAGCCTACTAGAGTTCTTGCTTATATTGTTGCGCAGTCATCCTTGTTTGACCATATTAAGGCTCGCTGGTATGATGATCCACACTTGTTGGTACTTAAGGATGCGGTGCAACGAGGTGGTTCTAAGAAGGTGGTTATTGGGGATGATGGTGTTATGCGAGTTTAGAGTCAGATTTGTGTTCCTAATGTTGATGGCTTGAGAGAGTTTATTATTGAGGAGACTCACAGTTCAGGGTATTTTATTCACCTAGGTACTACAATGATGTATCATGATTTGAATTAGCATTACTGGTGGCAGAGGATGAAGGACATTATTAGGCATGTTCCACGAAGTTTAAATTGTTAATATGTCAAGTATGAGCAAAATCAATCGGGTGGTTTGCTTCAGAAGATAGATATACCAAAATGGAAGTGGGATCTCATTACTATGAACTTTGTAGTTGGGTTGCCATGGACCTTGACGAAGTTTGTATGATACCAATGACGGAGGACCAGTTGATGAGGGCCGGTCAAGCAGGACTGACAGGCTGCTAGGCTGGCAAAATTCTGATAAAGGGGTGTACATGTCACCTTAATCCCTCATCGGAATGGGAGAGGAAAGTGAAGAGCTTTATAAGGCATGACACAAGTTCACACGGTACACGCACTTTTGCGGCTCGATGTGGCATAGCTTAAAAAACATAAATCCGTGTGGGACTAGGCCTAAAGCGGGCACTATGTGCCATGAGCTTGGATCATGAAACATACGGTATCAGAGCGAAATCTGCCTCCGTCTGATGGTGGGGCAAACCCAGCTAGGACGCTGAGTCCTAGGGGGATGAATGTGATGCCCATGATAGAGGACCAGCTAATGAGGACAGGTCAAGTAGAACTGGCATGCTTCTAGGCTGGAATGCTTCTGAAGAAGGGTGCACATGACACCTTAGGTGAATCCCACATTGTAATAGAAAAGGAAAGTGAAGAGCTTTATAAGGCATGATACAGTTTACATAGTACGCGCGCTTTTGGGGCTCGGTGTGGCGTAGCCTAAAAAATAAATTTGTGCAGGCCTAGGTCTAAAGCAGACAATACGTGTCATGGTTTTGGGTCATGACAAACCCGTTTAATCATCACATCATTGTCCTCTAAGTGTTTTTTGATCCATAATAGTTGTGCATAATAAGATGCCACAACAACATACTTAGCTTCTATAGTTGATAAAGCCATATAGTTTTGCTTCTTTGATGCCTAAGAGATCAAACACAAACCTATGACGTGAGCCATCCTAGATTATCTTCCTCAGCATCTGCATATCCCACTAAGTCAAAAGTACCACCATAAGGATACCAAACAACTAGGTATTGAGTACCTTTGAGATACCTCAAGATCCTCTTCACAAATTTCAACTGTGACTCTTTGCGATTTGATTGGAACCTAGCACAAAGTCTAATTCCAAATAAAATATCTGATTTACTTGCGGATAGATACAACAAAGATCCAATCTTACTCTTATACAACTTTTAATCAATAGAGGAGCTAGATTCATCCATGTCTGAACGAGTAACAGTGGCTATAGGAGTATCAAATGTCTTAGTATTATCCATTTAAAACCTCTTGTGTAGGTTCTTGATGTACTTTTGTTAATAGATCATCGTTCCATTCTTAGTTTGCTTAACTTGTAACCCAAGGAAGATGTTAGCACTCCTATCATGCTCATCTCAAACTCACTTCTCATTAGTTTTTCAAACTCTTTACACAAAGATTCATTAGTAGCACAAAAAATGATATTATCAAAATAGATTTGGATAATTAACAAGTTATTACCCATCTTCATAAAAAATAGAGTATTATCAATTTTACCTCTTGTGAACTCGTTCTCAAGAAGAAATTTTGACAACCTTTTATACCATACCTTGGTATTTCTTTTAATCCATACAATGCCTTGTCCAATTTGTAGACATGATTAGAAAACTCATGATTTTAAAACCCTAGAGGTTAACAGACAATCACCTCTTCCTTCAGATACCATTAGGAATTCACTCTTGACATTCATTTGATATAATTTGGAATCCATGTCGGATGCAAAAATAATAAGCATCTGTATAGCCTTTATCCTAACAGCTGGAGCAAAGGTCTCATCGTAGTCTATGCTTTCTTCTTGATTGTAACTTTGCACTACCAGCCATGCCTTATTTTTTGTGATAGTACCTAGATCATCCAGTTTGTTTATGAAAACTCACCTAGTGCTAATGATTGTTATGTCCTTTAGTCAAGGTTCTAGATGTCATACTTTCTTCCTTTCAAATTGATGAAGCTCCTCTTACATAGCCACAATCTAGTCAGCATCTTGAAGAGCCTCCTTGATATTTTCGGGCTCAAATATGGATAAGTAGGCAAAGAAGGCACACAAGTTTTTCACTTTGAATCTTGTCATGATTCCAAAATTCACTAGGGTAAGAACATTTTTGATTGGATGAGAGCTTTTATGCTTTTTATTTCTTACTTGTTCTCCATGAGTATCACTATTTTCTACCTGACCAGTAGAGGAACCAAGTTCATTATCACTAGTAGTTCTAGTATCAACCTATTCAGTTCCCCCTATCCGTTGTTGTCACGATCCAAAACCCAACTGGCTGTGATATCACCTAACCCAACCCGCTAAGTAAGCCAATTAATAATAAACCAATTCCAATGAAATTTGATGAGACAATAATGATGAAATAACTAAGCTTTTATACAAAATCCCAACGACTAGTAGTACAAATCACTAACTTCTAAGATTTAGAGTTTACAAAGCTGGTATAAAATAAATACATCATATGTCTAAAATATACATTAGCAGATTAAAATTCTAAAGCTACTAAGATCAAGAGGCAGTTATGACCAGAATGCAAGTACGTCTTCAATGCCAGCTCCCGCCATACACATCAACATCAACATCAAAAATCTACACGCAAGGTGCAGAAGTGTATTATGAGTACAACCTACCCCATGTACTTAATAAATAACAAACCTCACTTTAGATTGAAAGTAGTGACGAGCTGGGACAAAGGTCGGAGTCCAACACCAGTTCATAACAATATAGTAACAGTGATAAAAGAAATATCTCGGAGATGTGATGTGATGCTCGTTAACAGTTACGGAAAAATAGTCATGCTTATTTTGTATAATAGTAAAAACCAAATCCTTCACCAAAATACCAAAATATGAGTGAGTCAGAAAAACTGTGATTTTTTCCAAAACCTTTGAACAATAAATAAGATGTTTCATTATCAGATAGCATGAGGAAAGTACTTCTCTATGGCTACATATCAGTGTGCACGTGAAATCATGAATGTCACCAAAATCGTGTAGCATGAGGAAATGCATCTCTATGCATGTATGTCAAGTATGCATGTCAAATGTAATGCATCATAGTGATGAACTCATGTACTCACACTCTCAGAGTACTCAATCTCACTGTCTCATACTTTCCACTTATCACGCTCAATCATTCGACACACTCAGCCACTCAGCACTAAACAGGGCAGATCCAGCCCTCAACACTCTCAGTCACTCAGCATTGTACAGGGCAAATCCAGCCAAAATGAATCAATAGTGCTCGCTCTGGGTGTGCAGACTCTGGAGGGGCAGATCTAGCCCAAACGCTATAATAAGACAATCATGGCATGAATGAATAAACCCTTCTGTGGCGGGCATCCCGATCCCATCATAAATCAATAATACCTTCTGTGGCATGCAACGCGATCCCATCAATATCACTCACAATCCGTCTCTCAGGTCTCAACTAAGCCATTAATAATGAGCCATCATCATGAAAATCAGCCCAAAAATGATGATATGATGTATCAATAAATAGCAACAGAAACTGAGATATAATATTCAAATAAATGAGCATGACTGAGTATGTAATTGTAATGTAAGAAAATAACTCAACAACAAAAATGGCCTTAGTGGGCCCCAACAGGATAAGCACATACCCTAGACATGATTTCTAACATGGATCACAACTCAATTACTCTAGCACGTAGAAATTTCAAAAATAGAAACAAGATTAGGTGACTACACAGTACCCCAGAATCAATCGAGTCATAATTCACACGGTGCACGCCCGTCACCTAACATGTGCGTCACCTCAACACCAAACACATATCACATAGATTCAGGGGTTCGTACCCTCAGCACTAAGTTTAGAAGTGTTACTTATGCCGAACAAGCCAAATCCAATACTAAGAAAGCAACACGATACTCTAGAAATTCCATCACGCACGTACCGACCTCCCAACGACTCAAAACTAGTCAAAAGCAACTCAAAAACATCAAATAATGCCAAAGGAATCAAACACATTTGATAAAGGTCGAATCTTTAATCAAAAGTGCAAAGTCAACAAAAAGTTAAACCCAGACCCGCACCTCGGAACCCGACAAAACTCCTAAAATCCGATAACCCATTCAATTATGAGTTCAACCATACAATTTTCATTCAAATCTGACTCCCAATTAATGTTCAAAACTTGAAAATTCACTATATGAATCTTTAGACAAAATCCCCAATTTTTCTCTTTAGAATTCACAATTCAATTACCAAAAATGAAGATAGATTCACTAAATATAACCAAAACCAAGTAGAGAACACTTATCCCAATCCATATGGTGAAAATTACCTCAAATATCGCTTCAATCCGAGCTCCATAGCTCCAAATATGATAAAATGGCCGAAACCTCCGAAATAGAGTACTTTATATTCACTGGACAAATTAATCAATCGCAATCACGGAAATACCATCACGATCTTGAAGAAGGAAAATGCACTGCCCCAGAAATATACTATGCAATCGCGATGAAAAAACAACACTGCCTTCACAAATACTCTACGGGATCGCGAATAAAGCCATGTGAACGCGAAACACACAGGCTCCCACACTTCGCGAACGTGTCACCTCTTACGCGAACACGTTGAAGAAATTCCAGTTCCTAGCTGACCAGTCTCAACACTATGCGAACGCAGCCTCGATTGTGCGAACGCGTACAGTATCCACTCCAAGCTATACGATCGCATCCATCAAATCACGATCACGATTAAGAAACTGCGCAGCTCAAATCTTTCCTCTGCGTGATCGCATCTCCTAATCCACGATTGCGAAGAAGATTTTGGTGCACCAGACTTTAGCAGAAACTAGCAATGCAATATGAAGAAGAAATGATCTGAAGTCGATCCGAAACACGCCCGATTCTCTCGGGACCATGTCCGAACATTTCAACAAGTCCCTTAAAATAATATGAATCTATTCGAGGCCTCAAATAACTCATAACAATATCAAAACCATGAATCGCTCCTCAAATCGAACTTAATGAACTTTGGATCTTTTAACTTCCAAAACTAGTGTCGAAACATATCAAATCAACCCGGAATGAGCTCAAATATTCAACACAAGTCCCAAATGACATAACGAAGTTATTCCAATTCCGGAACCACAATTCAAATCCGATATCCTCAAAGTCAACTCCCGGTCAAACTTATTAACTTTCCAAACCTTCAAATTTCCAACTTTTGCCAATTAGCGCCGAAACCTTCTAGAAATATCCAAATGCGAATTCGGGCATACGCTCGAGGCCAAATCACCATCCGGACCCAATGGAACCATCAAAACTCCAATCTGTGGTCAAATACAAAAAATTTAAACTTGATCAACTCTTCCAACTTTAAAGCTTCAATCATGAAATTCATTCCTTCCAAATCAATTTTGAATAACCTGAAAACCAAAACTGACGATTCACACAAGTAATAATACATCATACCATACTGCTCAAGGCTTCAAATAGCTGAACGGAATACATATTCTCAAAACGACCGACTGAGTCATTACATATATATCATGCTCAACTCCACTAGGTTCTTTTACTGTCTCTTATTACTCAGCAAGTTTCTCCAGAATACCTTGACCTGACCCATTATCATGGGCTTGTGTGAGTCCAGTTTCAACATCATCATCATCATTATCCTATAAGTTGTTCTCAGCCAAGTAATTAATTTCATCAAACTTCACATGCACACTTTCTTCAACATAAAATCTTCTTTACCGTACACTTTATAAGCCTTACCATGTGAAGAATATCCAATAAAGACATCATCATCACTTTTTGCATTATATTTTCCTAGAGCATCTTTACCATTATTATGCACATCCCACTTACTGTCAAATGCTCTTAGGTGAGTTATATTAGGTTTACGACCTTTAAGTAACTCATAGATGGTCTTCTCAAGCAAGGGTCTAATCATACACCTATTGATTATGTAGCAAATATAGTTTACAGCCTCAACCCAAAAGGTTTTAGAAAGTCTGATAGCAATTATCATGGTTTTTGCCATATCCTTTAAGGTCCTATTTATTCTTTCTATAACACTATTTTGCTAGAGGCTTCGTAATGTATAAAAGTAATAATTAATACCATGAATCATACAATATTTAAGAAATATAGTATTTTTAAATTCAATACCATGATCAGATCCAATGCTAGCTAGTTGACTATCTATTTCTTTTTTGTAGTTTCTTCGCAAATGCAATAGACAAATCATATGTTTTATATTTTATATGCAAGAAACAGAGTCCATGTAAACCTAGAATAGTTATCAACAATTACAAACACATACCTCTTTCCTCTTCTATTCTGAACCCACATGGATCCACATAATTCATGTGTAGTAATTACAAGGGACGTGAGGTACTTACCATTTTCTTTGATTTGAAGGAAGACTTGACATATTTATCTTTTGCATAAGCATCATAAACATTGTCTTCCTTGAACATGGATTTGGACAGACCAACAACCAGGTTCTTTAATATCAACTTGTTTTAGCAGTGAAAAACTTACATGTCCTAGCCTTTTATGGTACAATATCATTATCGAGTGCACTGCGACATGTTAGTTTATTTTCAGGAGAAGACATAATATCAGCTTTATAAATATTTTTGTGCCTTTTTCCTCTGAGAATCAGGTTTCCAAAATTTAGATTAGTTACCGTACACACACCAGAAGTGAATGGAACATTGTTCCCTCTATTATACATTTGAGATACACTCAACAAGTTTGTTTCAGTCCTTTAACATAAAACACATTTTCTATTGTTTGGGAGTGGGTTTACCAACCTTATCTATGCCAATGATATCTCATTTCTTACCATTATCGAATCTCACACTTCCTCCTTGATGGACTGTTAGAGAGAAAAGTTTCTCTTTTTCTCGTCATATGTTGCGAGCAAGCACTGTTCGCGTCCTACATGTTCTTGCTTCCACTCACCTTAGCTTGAAAAATAATTCAAGCGATAGTTTTAGGAACTTAGATTGGCTTGGGTCCCTTTTTCTGAGTAAGATGATGAATCAAATTCGTTTTAGTCCATCTTGGAAGTCTAGTCTTTACAAATGAAGAACCGAATTTCATAGTTCTTATTTTCTCATCATATTTAATATTTTTTCAAATTGCCTTCAACTTAATCGTGGGTAAATCTTTTAAGTGTGAATTACTACCACGGTGTGTGCATAAGCTATTTCTAGGAACTGAGATATAATTGCTTTTAGGGTTATATGTGATTTTGACCTTTTTATGTCCTAATCATTGTCTATTATTACTGTCATTTTGCATGCATGGTAGTTAGAATCTTTGAGAATTTGTTCCATCTTAGTGTTCTTTCTAGTTCATACTTAGTCTTGTTCAGATTCTCTTGAAGCACTCTATTTTTTCATAGTCAGCAAAGAGATCACTTTTTACCTTTTTCAATTCACTCTCTAGGTCTTTCTAAATCACTCTAGCATGACTCTTTTCCTTAGCAGGTGTATCAAGAAGTTTTTACTTTCTAAAACTGACTTTTCATGAGTGGAACCCGGTGCTTTAGATCTTTAACATAGCTTTTTAGTTTTTTCTTACTCATTTCTAGTTCTATTTTATCAAACTTGAGAGAGACATATTAATTTATGAGTTGTTCCTTTTTATCAGAGCGACTATGATATGCATCAATCAATAACTTTGACAACACATCTAAATTTTTTAGAGTAAGTATGGATATTTTCTGTAATATCATAAAAATTATCCTAGTTTGTCATTTTCCACATACTAATCAAAATTGGCCATCAAGGCAATAATGTCTGTATTGTCTGAATTAGATTTATTTTACCCATCAAGGATTGATTGTTGTTATCAATGTTATCATCAAAATCATCACTAGAGGTATTTCCATAGCCGCTAGATCCATTTTTACAATCTTGTTTGCTCTCTTCTTTGTCAACTTAATTCCAGGAACCCATTTCTTCTTTTAATATTTCATTCTATCAGGATTAGTTTTCTTTTACTCAGTTTTTCATATTTGGAAGTTCCTAAAAGTGATTGTGACTGTCACACTTGTAGTACTCATTAGTGTTGATTTTTTCTGGAGCCTTAGCATTGGAGGTGCAACCCTTTTTTCTGGAATCTACTTGTCATTATTTCCTATCATTATCGTCAATTTTCATCTTTTCAGTGTCCTTGAGAACTAGGTACATATCCTTGCGAGGCTTTTCCATCTGTAGATCTTGATACGTCTTCAGCTCATAGGTTTTCAAATTTCCAATGAGACAGTCAATCGTCATAGTCTCAAGATCTCTAGCTTCAGTAATTGAAATTTTTCTTACGAATATTATTTGAAGGGATATTTCTCTAAGAGATATTAACTCATTAGTGATTGTTGTTAACTGTGATGTTCTGACCGGTCGTTTTATGTAATTACGCTCTGTTTCTCTTTTTGATGTTTCACACATGTATTTTTATGGATTTATGACTTATGGGGTTAATTAGTTTCATTCAAGGAAGATTTTGGGTTGATTTAGACCCTTTGATTCTTTTCTTAGGAGCCTAAGGTAGAAATATTGACCAAACTTTGACTTCTATAAAAACGCCCCTGCAATGGTATTTTGATGGCACCGATAGATTCGTATCATGATTTTGGACTTGGGCATATGCCCGAAATTAAATTCAGAAGTTCGTATATTGATTTGTATTGTTTTGCCAAAATTTGGCAATTTGAAGTTGAAAAGTTTGGCCGCAGGTTGACTTTTAGCTATCGAGTTTAGAATTTAATTTTGGGACTTGGAATAGGTCTGTTTTGCTATTTAGAACTTGTCTGCAAAATTTGGTATCATTTGGAGTTGAATAGATAGGATTCGGATGCTTAGTTGCATTTTTAGTAGTTCTTGAACTTTACTTTGAAATTCATGCGTTATAATATTCGATTCGTAGTTCTAGATATAATTTTTGTATTTTTATCATGCCTGCGAGTTTGTCTAATATATTTAGACTTGTGTGGATGTTTGGTTTTGAGCCTCGGGGGCTCGGATGAGTTTCAGACATATTTTGGAATGAATTGAAAAATGAATTACTGGTGTTGTTGCTGCTATGTTATCGCAATTGCAAGCACCATCCTTGCAATTGTGAAGGTTACAGTGGGGGCTTAGATGTCGCAAATTCGACTTCCCCTTCACATTTGCAAAGACAGCAGGCTTGAGGACAGGTTCGCAATTGCGATCATTTGGTCGTATTTGCGATAGTGGCCATCTTTGCAATTGCAACTTTTCACTGAGGCTGTCAAGGTTCGCAAATACGACCCCTGATTCGCAATTGTGAGGGTTTGCAAATGCGAACCTTGTGTCACAAATGCGACATCTACAACTGGTCATAAGGGTGGAAAGTCGGGATTTCACCTCTTTTCTCACATTTTAGAACTCTAGACTCGGTAGGAGGCGATTTTGAGAGGGGATTTTCATCTACAAATATTGGGTGAGTGATTCTAATCATTTTTCAACTATATTTTATTAATATATCTTAAATTTAACATCAAAATTATGTGAATCAAAGTAAAAATTGTGAAACTTTGTTAAATGTTTGAAAAATAACAATTTAAGTTTTGAGAGTCGATTTGGACTTGGATTTTAAAACTAATCACATTTATGAACTTGTGGGGTTATGGATAGTCGGAATCTACCCTTGGACCCGGTTTTCGACCAGGCGAGCCCCAGATTAGCTTTTGTTGACTTATTGGAAAAAGTGTAAAGATCATAGCTTTATCAATTGCAATTGCTTTTCCTTGCTTTGTTAAATGATAATAAGTCAATTTTGGTTAGATTTGAGCGGCGTGGAGAAAAATTTTAGGGAAAAAGCTATTTACGAGGGTTGAGTTGGCCTAGTTGAATTAAGTATCTTGCCTAACTTTGTGTTGGGAAACTACCCTTAGAATTTGGATTGATTGTGTCATTTGTGTTATGTGAAAGCCGTGTACGCAAGGTGACGAGTGGGTACACGAGTTATATATGATATTTAACTGATTTAAGCTGCTTAGACACTTTCCATATTTTAATTGAATTGTTATATCATGTTTTAAATTCTCATAATCAATCTACCCTTACAAGTGTTAGTCTATCCTTACATGTCTTATTTGAATTTGTTAACACTTATTCTATAACTTACTTGATATTTTACTCTTATGCTTAAATGTAGTTGTTGCCTCACTGATGGAAAATTCAACATTAAGAAGTTATATCGACTGCAGGCTCCTCAATTCCAAAAGGTGCACTGGAAGAGCCTAAGCTTACAACCACATTTACGTCTTAGATACAAATTCAACTTATGGCTAGCTGTACAAAGTAGGCTACCTACTATTGAGAGGCAATAGAAAATTGGTATTCAAGTTCCTCAAGCTTGTGTATTCTGTGGGCTTGATGATGAACACTTTGAGCATTTTATTCTTTATTTGTGGTTACACTAAGATTATTTGGCAAAGGCTACTGACTTGGCTTGGATGTTCTAGGCAGATAACTACATGGAAAGAAAAGGTAAAATAGGTGGCCATCTGTGCCAAGAAAAAAGAAAGGCTTTGGGACAATTGTATCAATTGTCTTTGGGATGATGGTATATCTTATATGGAGAGATAAAAACAAGATCACATTTTAGAGTGGCATCTCTTCCCCGGATAGACTTTATAGAGAGATTGCAATCCATATACACATCAGAGGGAACTTGCATCCCAACTGCCAGAAGCACTTGGAGGCATTGAACTGGGCTCCATAGATCATTTTAGATTATATGTTCTGTCAAATGTAATGTCTATTCTATAAATTTGTATAGGCAATAGGACATGTGTATGGGATATAGTTGACATCAAAACCTTGTACTCATCAATTGTTCTGGTCAGTAGAAGAGAGTAGAGTACTTAGTTGTCAGACATAGCAAAGGAATTGTTCAGCAATTCCTGGTTTGTACTGAACCTTTTTGGTTAAATAGAATGTTAATTTTACTGAAAAAAAAGTTGTTGCCCCTTTCATTGTTACATGTTATCTCTTATATTGTTTATTTATCATCATTCGAAGTCATTAATACGTGTTATCTCGTTTATTATTGATTTATCACTATTTGAAGCATTGTTACATGCTATCTCTTCCATTATTGAGTTATCATTATTTGAAGTCATGTGTACATGTTATCTCTTCCCTTGCGAGTTATTCTTATTTGATATCATAGTTACACACTATCTTTCTTATTGTTGCGCTATTGGTATTGAAGTTGTGAAAGCCGTTAACACGTGAGGCGAAGTTGTTTATTGTTAAGATATCCTTCTTATTGAGAAATTTAAATTCATGGTTATTGCTGACATTCTGTACATATTGTGGTTGCGCCATGATCTATTATTGTGAAAATATTGATATTGTTTATTATTGGCAAGTTGTGGCATATGGGCACTTGTGGTGCAAGTTATTATTGTGACGTGATATTGATGCGCATGTAGCGGTGTAAGGTTAGGGGATAATGTGTATGCGGCAGCATAAGGTGGGACTTATATGCGTGTTGCTTGTAAGGGAATCACTCAACACGCGGCGTCATAAGGTGGGTTAAGTGCGTGTAGCTATTTTGGGGAAAATATTTTCAAAACTATTTAAAATAAGGCTCACGCGGCAGTATAAGGAAGGATTATGATTGAAATTTGAGAAATGTGAATATGAGGCGGTACTTCGGTTGCGATTCTTATTGTATACGTGACAATACCTCGGTTGTAATTCTTGTTGTATATGAGGCGGTACATCGATTGTGATTCTTGTTGTTTATTTTGTGTTATAAATAGTTATTGGCGGAACACTTCTTGTTGCTTTTATTCTTCCTTGTCTTATCAGTTTGGATCCGTATTTGACTTTGGTGGTTCTCATTAAATTGATTCCCTTATTCTATGCCTATAATTCTGTCATTAGTCTATGTTATTGGCTTGCTTCGTATCATTTATTTCTCCGTCTGCCTTTACTTTTCGTTATTATTTTTTCATTATGCTATTTATATCCTAGTAGGTGTCTTTACCTGGCCTCGTCACTACTCTACCGAGGTTAAACTTGATACTTATTGGATACAGTTGTAGTGTACTCATAGTACGCTTCTGCATATCTTTTTGTGCAGATCCAGGTACGTCTGCCCGTGCTGGACGCTAGAGGTTGATTGAGTAGCTACTTTTGGAGACTTCAAGGTGTATCTGCTCAACGTCCGCAAGCCTTAGAGTCACCTTCTATTTTAGACATTCTACTATTTATTTCTTGTTTCAAACAGTATTGTATTTAGTACCTCTTGTAGAGCTTATGACTTCGTTCCACCATGTTTTGGGGAAAGTGATGGCTATTGTATTATAGTAGTGTGCAGGTTTAATTTGAAGTTTTAGTAGTATTTTCGCTATTTCTCTATGCATATTAGACTTACCTCGTTATAAAGACTAGGTGCCATCACCACACCTTACGATGGGAAATAGGGGTTATGACAAGTTGGTATCAGAGCCCTAGGTTCATAGGTGTTACGAGTCATAAGCACGTTTAGTAGATTCTTATGAATTGGTATAGAGACATCTGTACTTATCTTCGAGAGGCTACGAAACTGTTAGGAAAGTTTCACTTCTTTAATTCTTTATAGTGTGAATTAGTTGACTTCAAAAACTAAATCTTTGACTTTCTATTCTCTCACATATGGTGAGAATATGCACTGCTGGATCCGCCGTTTAGACACATGTGCCCCCTCCTAGAGCCGCGAGAGGTCGAGGCCATATCCGGGGCAGAAGACGAGGAGGGGTACGTGGTGCAGCAAGAGTACTTGCCCAAGCTGCGACAGAGGAGCCACCAGTAGCTCCAGTCGCCTGTTACCACCCATGCACTTCAGTAGACCCTCGTAAAGTGCTTGATTATGTTCGGTACTCTAGCTCAGGCAGGGTTGATTCCACTTACACCAACTAGATCTTAGGCTGTGGGAGGAGCTCAGACTCCCGCGGCCCATACCCCAGAGCAGCGAGTCTATGTTGATCAGGTCCTAAAGGTTATGCCAGCGCAACCTCTTGTTCCGGTTCAGCCCGAGGTTAGGGAAGTGGCATCTGAGAAGGAGGAGCTTAGACTTGAGAGGTTCAAGAATTATCATCCTCCTACTTTCAGTGGCTTTGCTTTAGAGGATGCACATGATTTTCTAAAGAAGTGCCACCATATTCTCTGCACCATAGGTATTATGGAGACAAGCAGAGTTGCTTTCACGACTTTCTAACTGTCAGGAGCAGAATATTAGTAGTTGCAGGTTTACGAGGAGGGTAGCCCAGCCAATGCAACATTACTTACATAGAATCCATTTTAGAGATGTTCTTGAGAGAGTGTTCCGCATACCCTCTAGGATGCATGGCATGTGGAATTTGAGAAGCTGCGTCAGGGTACTATGTTAGTGTCAAATTCAGTGATTTGTCCAGACATGCCTACTTTGGTTTCTACTATTAGGGATCGAGTCCACCGATTCATCGAGGGGCTCAACTATGGTATTAGGTTCACCATGGCTCAAGAGTTAGAGACAGATACCCCATATCAGCAGGTAGTAGAGATCGCATGGTGGTTGGAGGGTATGTGGGACCGTGAGAGAGAGGACATGGAGGCCAAAAGGCCTCGAGGTACGGGAGGATTTAGTGGTGTCCACGCTGCAGTTATAGCCCGTCATGGTAGAGGCTATGTGAGCCGTCCAGTTCACTTAGACCTTCTAGCTTCTAGTGGTGCTCCAATTAATCCGAGATCTCAGGTTTTACGCTTTGGTCAGCCACTTTCAAGTGCACATCCTGTACGGAGTGTCTTCGGCGGTCTATCCAGTCGACTAGGCCCGAGCCAGTCCCAGCAGCCACACCTATTGAGAGCTTGCTTTGAGTATTGTGATACCCGTTATATGGTTAAATACTGACGCAGACTCAGGAGGGGTGCACCTCTACAGACTACTCAGGCTCCACAGATTAAGTCAGGTCCGCAGATTTCATAAGCCATGGATGCTGCCCTAGTTGCCGTTCCACCCGCACAACCATCTAAAGCTGGGGACGGGAGGGTAGAGGTCACCCTAGAGGGGCAGGCCAGGCCAGATTCTATACTTTTCTATGTAGGACGGAGGCAGTCACTTCATACGCAGTCATAATAGGTATGGTTCCGGTTTGTCATAGAGATGCATCAGTCTTATTTGATTTGGGATCCAGTTATTCCTATGTGTCATCTTACTTTGCTACGTATTTGGATATATCTCATGATTCTTTTAGTGTTCATGTTTACTTGTCCTCGCTTGTGGGAGATTTTATTGTTGTGTACTGTGTGTATCGGTCGTGTTTAGTCGTTATTGGTGGTTTTGAGACCAGAGTTAATCTATTGCTACTCAATATGGTAGACATTAATGTTATCTTAGGCATGGACTGGTTGTCGCCCTATCATACTATTCTGGATTGTCACGCCAAGACTGTGATATTGTCTAGGCCAGGTTTTCCACGGTTAGAGTGGAGGGGTATTTTGGATTGTGTTCCTAGCAGGGTTGTGTCATTTCTAAAGCCTCAGCGGATGGTTGAGAAGAGGTGTGATGCATATCTAACCTTTGTGAGAGATGTCAGTGCTGATACTCCTACCGTTGAGTCGGTTTCGGTAGTGAGAGACTTCCCAGATGTATTTCTAGCAGATCGTTCGAGCATGCCGCCCGATAGGGATATCGATATTAGTATTGACATATTGCCAGAAACCCAGCCCATTTCTATTCCACCATGTCATACGGCCCCAACAGAGTTGAAAGAGTTAAAAGAGTAGTTGCACTCCCACGGACTCAGAAGAAATTTGACGCGTTGTGGGTGATTGTGGACAGGTTGACCAAGCCGGCTCATTTTATTCTGTTAGTGACTACCTATTCTTCAGAGCATCTAGCTCATATTTATATCCGCAAGATTGTCTGACTTCATGTCATGCCGGTATCCATCATCTCTGGCCGGAGAACGCTGTTCACATTGCATTTTTGGAGAGTTGTGCAGCATGAATTAGGCACATAGGTTGAGTTGACCATAACATTTCACCCCCAGATGAACGGACTACCCGAGCGCACCATTCAGATATTAGAGGATATGCTTCGTGCATGTGTTATAGATTTCGGGGTTTCTTGGGATCAGTTCTTGCCGCTTGCGGAGTTTGCCTACAATAACATCTACCAATCGAGTATTCACATGGCTTCTTTTGAGGCCCTATATAGGAAATGGCGTCGTTCTCCAGTTGGTTGGTTTGAGTCGGGAGAGGCTAAGTTACTCGGCACGTATTTGGTTCGAGATGCGTTGGAGAAAGTCAAGTTGATTCAGGATCGACTTTGTACAGCCTAGTCTAGGCAGAAGAGTTATGCTGATCGGAAGATTCGTGATGTAGCATTTATGGTTGGGGATCTAGTTTTTCTCTGGGTTTCACCCATGAAAGGTGTGATGAGGTTCGGGGAAAAGTGCAAGTTGAGCCCTAGGTATATCAGACCTTTTGAGATCCTTGAGAAGATTGGTAAGGTGGCCTACAGGCTTGCATTGCCACCTAGCTTATCTGCAATTCATCCGGTGTTCCATGTTTCTATACTCCGGATAAGCTTGCATTTCCACCTAGCTTATCTGCAGTCCAATTGTACAAGGATTTGACTTATATTGAGGAGCTGGTGGCTATCTTGGACAGATAGGTCCGGAAGTTGAGATCAAAGGACATCGCTTCAATAAAGGTTCAATAGAAGGGTCATCCAGTCGAGGAGGCTACCTGGGAGACCGAGCACCACGTGCGGAGTTGTTATCCTCATCTATTTATCGCTTCAGGTATGTCCTTATGCACGTTCGAGGATGAACATTTATTTTAAGAGGGGGAGAATGTGACGACCCGACCGGTTGTTTTATGTATCTGCGCCCCGCTTACCCTTATGATGTTTCACACATGTATGTTTATGGATTTATGACTTACAAGATTGATTAGTTTCGTTCTGGGAAGATTTTGGGTTGATTTAGACCCTTTTGATTCTTGGCTTAGAAGCCTATGTTAGAAATGTTAACCAAACTTTGACTTATGTGAAAACGCCCCTGGAATGGTGTTTTGATAGCTCCGATAGATTTGTATTATGATTTTGGACTTGGGCGTATGCCCGAAATTGAATTTGGAAGTCCGTAGGTTGATTTGTGTTGTTTTGCTGAAATTTGGCAATTTGAAGTTAAAACATTTGACCGTAGGTTCACTTTTAGCTATCGAGTTTGGAATTTGATTTTGGGACTTGGGATAGGTCCGTTATGCTATTTAGATCTTGTTTGCAAAATATGGTATCATTTGGAGTTGAATTGATAGGATTCAGACGCTTTGTTGCAATTCTAGTAGTTCTTGAACTTTACTTTGAAATTCATGCGTTTTAGTGCTCGCTTCGTAGTTATAGATGTTATGTTTTTGTTTTGATCGCGCGAGCGCGCTTGTATGATAGTTTTAGACTTGTATGGATATTTGGTTTGAAGCCCCAGGGGCTCGGATGAGTTTCGGACATCTTTCAGAATGAATTGCACTGAAAATGAATTGCCGGTGTTGCTAGTGCTCTGTTATTGCAATTGTGAGCACCAGCCTCGCTATTACGAAATGACATTGGGGGCTCCGATGTCGCAAGTACGACTTCCCCTTCGCATTTGCGAAGTCAGCAGGACTAAGGGCAGGTTTGCAATTGCGATCATTTGGTCGCATCTGCGATAGTGGCCATCTTCGCAATTGTGACTAAGGGTTCGCAAATGCGGCCGCTGATTCGCAATTGCGAGAGTTCGCAAATGCGAACCTTGTGTCGCAAATGCTATATTTACAGCTGGTCATAAGGGCTAGAAAGTCGAGATTTCACCTCATTCTCACATTTTAGAACCCTAGACTCGGTAGGAGGCGATTTGGAGAGGGCATTTTTATCTACAAATATTGGGTGAGTGATTCTAATCAATTTCCAATTACATTTCATCTATAGATCTTAGATTTAACATCAAAATCATGTGAATCAAAGTGAAAATTTATGACACTTTGTCAAGTTTTTGAAAAATAAAAATTTAAGTTTTGAGAGTCAATCTGGACTCGAATTTTGAAACTAATCACATATATGAACTCGTGGGGTTATGGGTAGTTGGAACGTACCCTTGGACCCGGGTTTCGATCGGGTGGGCCCCGGGTTGACTTTTGTTGAATTTTTGGGAAAAATGTAAAGATCATAGCTTTATCTATTGTAATTGTTTTCCCTTGCATTGTTTGATGATATTAAATCAATTTTGGTTAGATATGAGCCGTGTGGAGGCAAAGTTTAGGGGAAAAGCTATTTTCGAGGGTTGAGTTGGCCTAGTTGAGGTAAGTATCTTCCCTAACATTATGTGGGGAAATTACTCCTTAGGATTTGGAATTGATTGTGTCGTTTGTGCTATGTGAAAATCGTGTATGCAAGGTGACGAGTGGGTACACAAATTATATGTGGTATTTGATGAGTTTAGGCTACTTAGATGCTTTCTATGTTTTAATTGAGTTGTCATATCATGTTTTAAATTCTCATAGCCAATCTACCCTTACTTGTGTTTGTCACGCCCCAAAACCGCGGAGCGCGACCGGTGCACAACCGAGTAAACCCGATCGAGCAAGCCTGTTAGATTCCTGCTACCCAAACTCATTCATGAATAAATAGAATATATGTTTTCCTTAATTAAACAATAAAGTGGTCATGTCTGCAATTACCAATTTCTTACCATAAGTTTCACCATTTTTTGAAAGTCTTAAATGGACAAGTAATACAACTATAACATAGCATAGTTTGTCTTTTCCATGACCAATACACAACCCACACTATGTCTACGGAGCCTCTATAGATAAAGAAGAGTACAATGATAATGCCGGCAACAAGGCCCCGACTATACCTCAAACAGAATACACAAAGTACAAAAGATTCATGACCCCGGAATGAAGTGAGGCTCACCAAGTCAGCTGGGAAGAAGGTGCACTGCTATCACTGACCACTATCTCCTGCTGTGGAACCACCTGCATCCATTGAAAGATGCAGCGCCCCCGGAAAAAGGGACGTTAGTACTGTCGAATAGCACTAGTATGTATAACTAAACACCCTCTCAATAGAATAACAAATAATACAAATAAGATTATCATAATATCAATGAAAGCCTTAATTAACATCAAACCTCAATTTAGGATCAAGACAGTGTTCAAATTAATTTTCATATCTCACATTGGGAGATTTTTTAGTATCGTGATACCATTGTCCACAATACAAGTACCATTATTCACCATACCAATACCACTATTCACAATACCATTATTCTCAAAACCAGTACCACCGCACTCTTAGCACAGAGTCCGATCACGACCCGATCGGCTAGGCTATCTTAGTAGAGACATCAACCACAATTTCTCTCAATATCAATACCACCATATTCAACACGGAGTCCGATCACGATCCGATCGGCTAGGCTATCCATTAGGGACATCGACCACAATCACAATTTCAATTTCAATTTCCAGCACAATCACCACCATGTATGCGACATGATGTCCGATCACGACCCGACCAGCTAGGTTGTCTTATTTGAGACATCAACCTTTTTATATCAATCATCACATTTCATAATACTTTCACATCTTTTCATTTCATTGGCACTAGTGGCCATAATTATAAGATCATTCTTGGCACGTTGACCATATTTAGTATTTCATGCTCACATTATCAATTTCAAATATCATCCTCATCATCAACAACAAACACAATTCAAATCAAAGTGTGTAGTACACATGTGAGCAATTTAGAGTCTAATGCACATAGAGATCATTTGAACTTGACTTAAAGTCGAAACATTATTAATGCACAACCCATATTTTAACACATCCTCAATTGGTAACATAACATGAATAGAGCATTTGGGAATCTTGTTGAACATATATCTTCCAACCCAATCTTACTCGGAATAGCCAATTTCATAATTAATCACTCGGGACTTACATAATTTACATGAATATCGTGGGATTCAATTCTAAGAGAAGAGTTTAGCCAACATACCTCACCTGAGCTTCCTTACACTCTAAATGTTCCGGAATTCTTAGCAACTTCAATCTATAGTAAAAATATAACAAATTGAACCAAAATTAGGAAGGTGATTATGGTTCGAGCTCATTTGAGCATTTTATCAAATACTAAGTGTGCATTAAGGTTCTAAGGTCCCTTTTATGCAAAATTCCATCATCCCACAATCCAATCTTTACAATTTTTAGCTCAATAATCTTCCTACACCCTTCGCTAACACATGTATGTAAAATAAACAACTCTCATGCCAAAAAATTATCTTGCTAGTTACCCATTTTCAGAAAATTTCGAAATTACGGCTTAGGGTGTAGAATCTTACCTTTAGGATGAAGACTTAGTGATCTTCCCTTCTTAATCTTCCAAAACTTGAGCAAGAATTGAAGAAAAAATATTGAAGAACACCTTCTCACTCGAGGGCACCCTCTCTCACTCTAAAATATCAGATTATGTCTGAAAAATGGCCCAAAGAGTGTATTTAACGAAATAGGGTCGGGTTTTAAAAACTCAAAAATGGAGCTCCGGAACAAGGTATGTGATTGCATAATCGATATGCGGACCGCATATCGGTCGCATAATTGGTTACAAAATAGCCAAAAGAACTATCTGTGTATGCGGTCACTATGCGGTCCGCATAACTGTTATGCGGTCGCACAATGCACCGCATAACAGTTATGCGATCGCATAGTCGACCGCATAATTTCTTCCAACTGACCCAATTAACTGCCTCACTCTGCGGCCATTAAGCGGTCCGCAGAGTGGTTCTGCGGTCGCATAATAGACCGCAGAAATGCACTTTCCGCCAAAATGTTTCTTTTACTTTCCAGTGCATTGTTCAACCCAAAAAGTCCGAGCCGCGACGAGCAAGCTCGCCGCGAAGAATTTCTACAATCCTTAAACACATAAGCCTAGTCCGGCACCATGAAACATTATTTTCTTTGCAAACTTTACCGGGCTTTACACTTAAGTACTTCAAAATTTTTTGGGGTATTACATTCTCCCCCGCTTAGGATCATTCATCCTCGAATGAGGGTAAAATCCGTCATGAGCAACTTATGCAACTCAGTTTGTTTCATACCACATTCGAGCAGTCCCAAATTTGACTAACTCCCAAAATTTCCAAAACTTTCGCCAAAGTTTCCCTTGGAACTAGGCCTATCCACCTGTTAGAGAGCCCCAGAAATACATCCTAACAACATATACGTATTCCAACAACGTAACATAATACAAAACAATACCAAATGTGGTCTCATAAGCAGTATATATCCAGAAAGGAACACCCTTAACGCCAATTGTTCACATGATATAAAATTCATAAAAAGTAAGTCTTATAATTTGTTTTTCCTAGATCACAATTTTGAATACATGGTCATTCAAATAAATAAGGATACATTTTCTTCATGTCTTCCTCGGCCTCCCAAGTAGCCTCTTCAACCTGTTGGTTTCGGCATAACACTTTCACGGAGGCAATTTCTTTATTTCTCAATTTTCGGACTTGCCGATCAATAATAGAAACCAGAATCTCTTCGTAAGTCAATTTATCATTTACCTCAATGGTCTCAACCGGAACAATGAGTGTTGGGTCTCCAACTACTTTCTTCAACATAGACACATGAAACACCGGGTGTACTAATGACATCTCAGGTGGTAGCTCAACCTTGTACGTCACCTCACCGATCCTCTGAATGATTTTGTACAGTCCGGCATACCTCGGACTCAATTTCCCTTTCTTACCAAATCTCATTACCCCTTTCATGGGGGAAACTTTCAAGAATACCCAATCATCTTCTTTGAACTCCAAATCCCTACGACGAATATCCGAATAGGATTTCTGACGACTCTGAGCAGTCTTCAATCGCTCCTTAATGATTTTAACTTTTTACATGGCCTGATGCACGAGATCTGGCCCTATCAACTCTGCTTCCCCAATTTCGAACCACCCAATGGGAGATCTACATCTCCTACCATATAAAACCTCGAACGGTGACATTTGAATGCTAGCGTGATAGCTATTGTTGTAGACAAATTATATGAGTAGTAAATGATCATCCCAACTAACTTTGAAGTCTAGAATGCAAGAACACAACATATCCTCAAGCGTCTAAATAGTCCGCTCTGCCTGCCCGTCAGTCTGCAGGTGAAAGGCTGTACTAAGATTCACCTGAATACCCAAACCTTACTGAAATTGCTTCCAGAAATTACCAGTGAATTGTGCACCACGATCAGAAATGATGGAAACTGGGGAGCCATGCAAACTGACTATTTCTTTGATATATAGCTTAGCATATTGCTCCGCTGTGTTGGTAGACTTAACCGGCAAAGAGTGTGATGAATTTGTGAGTCGATCCACAATCACCCAAATTGAGTCAAACTTGCGCGAAGTGCGCTGTAATCCTACCACAAAGTCCATATTAATCATTTCCCACTTCCATATTGGAATTTCTACATTCTGTGCCAACCCACCGGGCCTATGGTGTTCGGCCTTCACTTGCTGACAATTCAGATATCTTGCCAAAAAGTCCGCCACATTCCTTTTCATATCATTCCACCAATAGACTTCCTTAAGATCATGATACATTTTTGTAGAACCTGGGTGCACGGAATACCTAGAAGTGTGAGCTTCAGTCATAATTCTTCCCCGGAGACCATCCACATTTGGAACACAGAGTCGCCCTTGGTACCTTAGTGTACCATCATTCATGCTAAGAGAAAAGTCCATGATCTTATGTTTATGAATCTCGTCTTTTAATTTCACCAACAATGGATAGTTATATTTTTTCTCTTTGACTTCCACAACAAGCGATGATTCAGCCCTATTTTGCACAATTACCCCTCCTTCACAAGAGTCCACAAGACGAACTCCCAAACTAGCCAATCGGTGAACTTCTTTGGTCAATGGCCTTTGATATGCCTCCAAGTGTGCTAAGCTACCCATAGATTTTCGGCTAAGAGAATCCGCCACAACATTAGCCTTTCCCGGATGGTATAAAATATCAATGTCATAATCCTTGAGTAATTCAAGCCATCTTCTCTGCCTCAAATTCAATTCCTTCTGTTTGAAAATATATTGAAGGCTCTTATGGTCCGTGAATATATCCATATGGACCCCATATAAATAATGACGCCAAATTTTCAATGCAAATACCACTGCCACAAGTTCTAAATCATGTGTTGGATAGTTCTTTTCATGATTCTTTAGTTGCCTAGAAGCATAAGCTATCACTTTCCCATGTTGCATTAATACACATCCAAGCCCGATTCTTGAAGTATCACAATATACCACAAATCCATCTATACCCTCTTGTAGAGTCAACACCTGTGCCATAGTCAATCTTGCTTTCAATTCCTGGAAACTCTTTTCACAAGCATCTGGCCATTGGAACTTAATTGCCTTCTGTGTCAATTAAGTCAATGGAGAGGAAAGAGAAGAAAACCCCTCCACAAACTTTCTGTAATATCCAGCTAAGCCTAAGAAACTGCGAATCTCTGTTGGAGTTGTAGGCCTCGGCCAATTCTTCACAGCTAAAATTTTCTGAGGATCAACCTTAATTCCCTCACTAGAAACTAAATAACCCAAGAATATGAATGATTCAAGCCAAAATTCACATTTTGAAAACTTTGCATATAACTGGTGCTGATGTAGGGTTTGCAGAACTACCTTGAGATGGTCAGCATGGTCCTCCTGACTTTGTGAATATACAAGAATATCGTCAATGAACACTATCACAAAGGAGTCGAGGAATGGATTAAAAATGCGATTCATAAGATCCATGAAAGTTACTGGAGCATTTGTTAGTCCAAAAGACATTACTAGAAACTCAAAATGTCCATACCGAGTTCTAAAAGCTATTTTCAGAATATCCCGCTCCCTGATCTTCAGTTGGTGATACCCGGATCATAAATCGATTTTGGAGAAGTACCTGGCACCTTGCAATTGATCAAACATGCCATCTATCATTGGCAGTGGGTACTTATTTTTGATTGTGACCTTATTAAGCTGCCGATAGTCAATACACATTCTCAGTGACCCATCTTTCTTTCTCACAAAAAGGACCGGTGCGCCCCAAGGCGACACACTTGACCGGATAAAACCATTTTCTAACAAATCTCTCAATTGTTCCTTTAGCTCCTTTAGTTCTGCCGGTGCCATTCTGTAGGGTGGAATAGATATAGGATACGTGTCGGGCATCATATCAATCCCAAAATCAATCTCCCTGTCCGGTGGGATCCCAGGGAGTTCATCCGGAAAGACTCCCGAAAATTCATTCACAACTGGCATAGACTCAAGTGTAGGTGCCTCAGCATCGGTGTCCGTAACCCAGACCAAATGGTAAATACATCCCTTGTTGATCATATTCGTGGCCTTTAGGTAAGAAATAAACCTACCCTTCGGCACTACATCATCACCCTTCCTCTCAATAACTGGCTAATTTGAAAATTCAAACTTAACAATTCTGGCTCGGCAATCAAGCTTGGCAAAACAAGAATAAAGCCAATCCATCCCCATTATCACATCAAAATCGACCATTCTCAATTCAATAAGATCGGCCACGGTGTCCCGACCACGCAACGTAACAACACAATCCCTATAAACCCGCGTGGCTAAAATAGACTCACCAACCGGAGTAGATACAGAGAATGACTCATAAAGCTGTTCTGGTTCTATCCCAAATTCCATAGCAACATAAGGTGTGACATATGACAAAGTGGAACCGGGATCAATAAGAGCATATACTTTATGATATTAGATAGTCAATATACTTGTGACAACATCTAGAGAAGCCTCTGAATTCTGGCGACCCCTCATAGCATAGAAACGACCGGATCTTCCCGAACTCTGAGCTCCGCCCCTAGCTGCACCACGCCCTGTGGGTGTTGGAGTGCCTCGAGCTAGAGGAGGTGTTGCGGATGTAGTAGCTGCAGAACTGGCTGGTTGTTCCATGCCCCTGCCCGCACCCTGGCGGGACGAACGACAGTCCCTCTAAATGTGACCCCTCAATCTGCATTTGTAGCATATGGGTAAGTCCATGTAGCATATTCCTAGGTGCATATTTCCACACCTAGGGCATGGGGGCTTCCTCTGCTACTAGAATCTACCACCATGATGACCCTATTGATTGGATCCCTTGTTGCCCTGACTGGGCCTGAAACTGCTCCATTGCTGCTGCTGACTAGTTCCTGATGGCAGTGCAGTAGCCGAAGACTAAGCAAAGGACTGTGATGGCCCTGACGACCCTCCTCTAAATGTTGATTTGCCACCACCTGAAGAACCACCAAAGTTGCCTATAGATCGGGCCTTATTACTACCCTCTCGCTCCATTATGTTCCTTAATTTGCGGGTCTCTGTGGCTTGAGCGAATGCCACCATCTTTCCATAGTTCATATCGGAATTCAAGGCAGCTATAGCAGCCTCATTAATTACCAAGGGACTAAGGCCCTATACAAATCGGCGAACTCTAGCCTCTATAGTGGGCAACATGTAAATAACATATTTAGACATGTACGCGAATCTCATATGGTAATCCCACACACTCAGGCTACCTTGCCTCAGGTTCTCAAACTTAGCAGCACGGGCTGCCTTAGTCTCGGCAGGCAAGAAATGATCAATGAAGGCGTCTCCAAACTCACTCCACCTCGCCGGAGAGCTCCTTTCTTCGCGGGACTCCTCCCATAGTTCAAACTAAGAATATGCCACCTTTTTCAGGCGGTAGGAGGCCAATTCCACTGCCTCTATTTCAGTAGCACGCATAACTTTGAGAGTATTGTGCATCTAATCAATGAAATCATGGGGATCTTCCTCTGGGTTAGTACCCGTGAACACTGGAGGATCCAACTGGAGAAACTTGTTCTCCCTGGAACCAGTAGAATCCCATGGGTGACTGGAAGAAGTGGGTGCAACATTCGACCTCTGGTCTGGGAAACCACGATTTGAGCCAACATCTGTATGGCTCCCCTAAGATCAACATCAGAAACACCAGAATCGAAAGCTGGAACTGGAGATGGAACTGGTATATCAGTTGGAGGAACTGTTGCACCTTCAGTAGGTGTAGGGACAGGTGCGGTCTGATCAGTTGTAGTAGAGTCAGGCAGTGTAGTAACTGGAGGAATATTCTCACACCTCGGGTGCTCACCCACATCATCAATTATACGTTCAACTGTCACTCCTGGGGTGACATTGGCTCTTTGGCTAGTTTTTGCCTTCTTCTTAGGTGCCATGTATTGAAAATTAGAGCAACTCAGGAGTTAAAGGAGAAACAATCTTACAACAAGCTTTATCGCACGATCAAGAACATAGAATAAGGGTATTATTCCTAAATGCCTATGTAGCATCCTAATTATAGATGTGGTCGACATAACACCGATAATAAGGACTCTATTAGACACGGCTACGAGACATCCTAGGACACTTTAAAACCTTAGGCTCTGATATCAAGTTTGTCATGCCCTAAAATTGCAAAGCGCGACCGGCACTCAACCGAGTGAACCCGACCGAGCAAGCCTGTTAGATTCATGCTACCCAAACTCATTCATGAATAAAGAGAATATATGTTTTCCTTAATTAAACAATAAAGTGGTCATGTCTGCAATTACCAATTTCTTACCATAAGTTTCACCATTTTTTGAAAGTCTTAAATGGACAAGTAATACAACTATAACATAGCATAGTTTGTCTTTTCCATGACCAATACACAACCCACACTATGTCTACGGAGCCTCTATAGATAAAGAAGAGTACAATGATAATGCTGGCAACAAGGCCCCGGCTATACCTCAAACAGAATACACAAAGTACAAAAGATTCATGACCCCAAAATGTAGAGGGGCTCACCAAGTCAGCTGGGAAGAAGGTGCACTGCTATCACTGACCAATATCTCCGTCTGTGGAACCACCTGCATCCATTGAAAGATGCAGCACCCCCGACAAAAGGGACGTTAGTACTGTCGAATAGCACTAGTAGGTATAACTAAACACCCTCTCAATAGAATGACAAATAATACAGATAAGATTATCATAATATCAATGAAAGCCTTAATTAAATCAAACCTCAATTTAGGATCAAGACATTGTTCAAATTAATTTCCATATATCACATTGGGAGATTTTTAGTATCGCTATACCATTGTCCATAATACCAGTACCATTATTCACCATACCAATACCACTATTTACAATACCATTATTCACAAAACCAGTACCATTATTCACAAAACTAGTACCATTATTCACCATACCAATACCATTATTCACAAAACCAGTACTACCGCACTCTTAGCACGGAGTCCGATCACGACCCGATCGGCTAGGCTATCTTAGTAGAGGCATCAACCACAATTTCTCTCAATATCAATACCACCATATTCAACACGGAGTCTGATCACGACCCGATCGGCTAGGCTATCCTTTAGGGACATTGACCACAATCACAATTTCAATTATAATTTCCAGCATAATCACCACCATGTGTGCGACATGATGTCCGATCACGACCCGACCGGCTAGGCTGTCTTATTTGAGACATCAACCTTTTTATATCAATCAGCACATTTCATAATACTTGCACATCTTTTCATTTCATTGGCACTAGTGGCCATAATTATAAGATCATTCTTGGCACGTTGGCCATATTCAGTATTTCATGCTTACATTTTCAATTTCAAATATCATCTTCATCATCAACAACAAACACAATTCAAATCAAAGTGTGTAGTACACATGTGAGCAATTTAGAGTCTAATGCACATAGAGATATTTCACAAAATTTGGCATAATAGCCTTCATTTGAACTTGACTTAAAGTCGAAACATTATTAATGCACAACCCATATTTTAACACATCCTCAATTGGTAACATAACATGAATAGAGCATTTGGGATGCTTGTTGAACAGATATCTTTCAACCCAATCTTACTCGGAATAGCTAATTTCATAATGAATCACTAGGGACTTACATAATTTACATGAATATCATGGGATTCAATTCTAAGAGAAGAGTTTAGCCAACATATCTCACATGAGCTTCCTTAAACTCTAAATATTCCGGAATTCTTAGCAACTTCAATCTATTGTAGAAATATAACAAATTGAACCAAAATTAGGAAGGTGATCATGGTTCGAGCTCATTTGAGCATTTTATCAAACACTAAGTGTGCATTAAGGTTCCAAGGTCTCTTTTATGGAGAATTCCATCATCCCACAACCCAATCTTTACTATTTTTAGCTCAATAATCTTGCTACACCCTTTGATAACACATGCATGTAAAATAAACAACTCTTATGCCCAAAAAGTATCTTGCTAGTTACCCATTTTCAGAAAATTTTGAAATTAGGGTTTAGGGTGTAGAATCTTACCTCTAGGATGAAGACCTAGTGAGCTTCCCTTCTTAATCTTCTAAAACTTGAGCAAGAATTGAAAAAACATTATTGAAAAATACCTTCTCACTCTAGGGCACTCTCTCTCACTCTAAAATATCAGATTATGTTTGAAACATGGCCCAAAGAGTGTATTTAACGAAATAGGATCGGGTTTTAAAAACCGAAAATTGGAGCTCCGAAACAAGTATGCGATCACATAACCGATATGCAGACCGCATATTAGTCGCATAACTGGTTACAAAATAGCCAAAAGAACTGTCTGTGTATGTGGTCACTATGTGGTCGCATAATACACCGCATAACAGTTATGCGGTCGCGTAGTCGACCGCATAGTTGCTTCCAACTGACCCAATTAACTGGCTCACTCTGTGGCCATTAGGCGGTTTGCAGAGTAATTTTGTGATCGCATAATGGACCGCATAAATGTACTTTTTTTGCCAAAACTTTTCCTTTACTTTCCGATGTATTGTTCAACCCAAAAAGTCTGAGCCGCAGAGAGCAAGCTCGTCGCGAAGAATTTCTATAATCCTCAAACACGTAAGCCTAGTCCAGCACCATGAAATATTATTTTCTTTGCAAACTTTACCGGGCTTTACACTTAACTACTTCAAAATTTTCCGGGGTGTTACAGTGTTAGTCTATCCTTACATGCCTTAAATGACTTTGTTAACATTTATTCTACATCTTACTTGATATTTTACTCTTATGCTTAGTTGAAGTTGTTGCCTCTTTCATTGTTACATGTTATCTCTTATCTTGTTGATTTATCATCATTCGAAGTCATTATTACGTGTTATATCGTCCATTATTGATTTATTATTGCTTGAAGCATTGTTATATATTATCTCTTCCATTATTGAGTTATCATTATTTGAAGTCATGGGTACATATTATCTCTTCCCTTACGAGTTATTCTTATTTGATATCGTAGTTACACACTATCTCTCTTATTGTTGCGTTATTGGTATTGAAGTTATGAAAGTCGTTATCACGTTGAGGCAAAGTTATTTATTGTTGAGATATCCTTCTTATTGAGAAATTTACATTCATGGTTATTGCTGACATTCTGTACACATTGTGGTTGAGCCATGGGCTATTATTGTGGAAATATTGATATTGTTCATTATTGGCAAGTTATGGCATATAGGCACTTGTGGTGCGAGTTGTTATTGTGATGTGATATTGATGTGCATGCAGCGATATAAAGTTAGGGGTTAATGTGCATGCGGCGGCATAAGGTGGGACTTATGTTCGTGTTGCTTGTAAGGGAATTACTCGAAGCCACATGGCGTCATAAGGTGGGTTAAGTATGTGTAGCTATTTTGGGAAAAATATTTTCAAAACTATTTAAAATAAGGTTCACGCGGCGGTATATGGATAATTGTGATTGAAATTGATAAATGTTAATACGAGGTGATACCTCGATTGCGATTCTTATTGTATACGAGGCAGTACCTCGGTTGTAATTCTTGTTGTATACGAGGCGGGACCTTGATTGTGATTCTTGTTGTTTGTTTCATGTTGTAAAGAGTTATTGGTGGAATACTTCTTGTTACTTTTATTCTTCCTTGTCTTATCAGTTTAGATCCGTATTTGACTTTGGTGGTTCTCATTAAATTGTTTCCCTTATATTATCTCTATGCCTATAATTCTGTCATTAGCCTATGTTATTGGCTTGCTTTGTATCATTTATTTCTCCACCTGCCTTTACTTTTCGTTATTATATTTTCATTCTGCTATTTATATCGTAGTAGGTGTCTTGACCTGGCCTCATCACTACTCTACCGAGGTTAGTCTTGATACTTATTGGGTACCATTATGGTGTACTCATACTACGCTTCTGTACATCTTTTTGTGCAGATCCAGGTACATCTTACGTGCCGGACGCTAGAGGTTGATTGAGTAGCCGCTTTTGGAGACTTCAAGATATACCTGTTCGACGTTCGCAGGCCTCATAGTCACCTTCTGTTTTAGAGATTCTACTGTTTATTTCTTGTTTCAAACAATATTGTATTTTGAGACTATTAGTACCTCTCGTAGAGCTTATGACTCCATTCCACTAGGTTTTGGGGAAAGTGTTGGCTATTATATTATTGAGTTTATTATAATAGTGTGAAGGTTTAATTTAAAGTTTTAGTAGTATTTCTTCTATTTTTCTATGTATGTTAGGCTTACCTAGTCGTAGAGACTAAGTGCCATCACGACATCCTAAGGTGGGAAATTGAAGTCGTGACATTAACCTAATATACATCTCTTGGATAGTTTCCCCTTTCTTCATATTGAAGATTTCAGACTACCAGATGAGCATGTCAAATGTACTCATCAGTCCAATACCACATATTAATATTTTTTTGACTTGGTATTCTTCTAGACAACCTTGATATCTTCATCAAAATACTGCTCCGAGCTTTTGAGGCAAGTTACTTCACCCTTATCATTTTTTGTCATGAGAATCTTAGGGCCTTTTTGAACAATGTCCTAGAGTTCTAGATCTTTGCCTTCTAGAAAATCTCACATCCTTTATTTACACCATCCATTATACTTTTCATTGAATAGTGGTGTCCTTGTGGTTGATTGCCCTTCTTGAACTCCTGGAGGTGCAGTCATCTCGAATCATTTTAAGGTATTAGCCTTACTTGAAAGAACCTGCTTTAATACCAATTATTATTTTAGGACGCACCTTGACACAAAAGGGGGAGGACTGAATTGTATTTTGCCCTATTTTCGTGTGTTAAAGAACTTGGTTCTTTAACCTAAGTATTTCAGACAAACAGAAAATAAAGTGCGAAAATTAAATAATACAATAATTTTCACATGGAAAACGTATTTGCTCAAAAGAGTAAAAACAACGACCTATCTTCGCAGGAATTGCCTCAATATTTTATTAACTTTTAAGAGATATTGTAGATTACAACTCAATAACCCAAGAGAGTAACTCTAGTACCTTAATCCCTGCAATCAACTCAATTGTAGCTACCTCTATTTAAAGACTATAAACTCTAGACTAAAAAGTTAACCAAATTCTTCAAATTTGATAACCTAATAATAGTATTTTAAAGACGAGAGTGTAAGGTGGAGTGTTTTACTTATTGTGAGGGGAGGCTTATACCCCGAGACATAAACCATAAGCCCCATGAATTTTTAAATTTTTTACTTATAAATTGATAAGATATCACAATAACACAAAAATATAGAAAGTATATTATAAATTTTGGGAAATTAAAAGGATTAACGAAACCCATAGAAAATAATATCTAGTATATTTTTATAAATATAAGTAATGCAATAGTATTAAAGTTATTATGAGATATAAATCAACTATAATGTCTTAACTTTCAAACGATTTTAATTTTAAACAATTAAAAAAATTAAATTTCTTAAAAAATATATCAAACTACACATTTTACCTCACTAAAAGCAAATAATCAATAAATTTACCGATAGTGTAATTTAGCATTACTCTTTTATGAAAAAAAGACAAAATTGCATTCAAAAGCAATATAATAAAAGCTGATAATTTTTTAGAGGCATACAACTAAGACATGAAGATCACTGGCAAGTGAAGATATAAATTTTGGCTATTTATTTTCAGAAAATATCTATATAATATTCACCCTCATGATATTCTCATTTAGCAAATATGCAAGACTACGACTCATTATTGAGTTATTCCTAATCTTTAAATCCCTATTGATAATCATTCGTTTGTTAAAGAATTTTGAGGATCGATAGTGCTAATTAGGAAATTCGACACATGGTTTGCGTAGGAATCATTGGGCGAGTCCCGAGCATTAAGTATCAGGCGCGTTTAGGGCACCCAGTCGGACTCTTGGGGCGTAAGGCTCATAGAACTAAACCCCACGGATGACTCTCATTGCTTTTTGGTAGTGCCTCACCCAAGGGTGAGCCCCAAGCGAGTCCTAAAAACAACCTTTTAAAATATTGCCTAATAATTACTTCTAAAAAAAGCAAAATAGGCTACAATTAAAGAACAATGACTCAATCTTAAACAACTAAAGAACTTGAGCAGCTTCGTCTTTTAAACCTGGTTCTTCAATTGAGCAGCTTGAATCCTTGAAAGAACCTTCTTGCTATGATAGGTACGTACCAAGAGTAATTTCTTGAAACTATGCGAATAACGTAAATAAATCCAAAATAATTTTATTTTTTCCTTAAAAGACTCCTTCACGTTCTTTTCCTTTTTATGCAAGTATTTCTATAATTAACGAATCCTTGTCGACTATGAATTTCTTCCGCTAAGATATTCCTTCTAGACCATGAATAAAATCCTTTAGGGTATCTGACTATCAAGAGGAATTTGTTTTTCCAGCTAAATACATCTTGCACGTGGAAACAATGTTTCTACTTCTGATCAATGGACTTCAAGAGACTTGGTTCTTTTACAATTATTTGTTAATCATCAAAATCAATATAAGCTCGGTTCAACAGCTAAACAATTACTCCTCAATATATTACCAATGTTATAGGCTCCAATAGTACCAAGATGTTGCCAATAGATACGGATCAAATATTTGAACTTTATATATTTTTATTGCGATCTCTAGTTAATATTATAATAACTAACATCACAATAAAATATTTATAAATATTTAATGAATAATTTAATATATACATGACGTAAAAAATTAAGTTCATGTGAACTGTAGCCGACCTTCTAGATCCGCCGTTAGTTGCCAAGATGTATTGTAATTATCTCAATTTTTCTTTACTCTAACATGCCATGCATGAACTTATCAAAATGTAGCAGAGAAGAAACTATTTTATCATTGTTCTTAATACATGTGGATATTCGATAAACTCATAAACTAAAGTTTGATCTAGTGTACCAATTACCAATTAAGTTTCTTACTATAAAAGCCACCACGGTTAGTATTTGGCGATTTGATCGCGCGAGCAAGTTCGTATGATATTTTTGGACTTGTGTGCACTTTTGGTTTAGAGCCGCGAGGGCTCGGGTGAGTTTCAGATAGGCTACGGGATGATTTGAACTTAGAAAGTTTGCTGGTTTTCACTTCTGCTGGTTTCTGGTGTTTCCTTCTTCGCGGTCGCGAATATACTCCCGCGATCGCGAAGGGTAAAATAGGCTGGGGGAGGTTTTGTTGTACGCGAACGCGAAAGCTTGGTCGCGAACGCGGAGCATTGGGGGGCCTGCTCTATATGAACGCGACCAGCCACACGCGAACACGTAGCGTTAGATAGCCGGGGTAGGGGCGTTGAGGTAACTCTACGCGAACGCGAGCCCAGTCTCGCAAATGCGGAGGTGAGGCGGGCTAGACCTTCGCGAATGTGTGGAGTTACTCATGATCGCGTAAGCCAGTTGGTCCATGCTCTTCGCGAACGCATCAGGTTTCACGCGAACACGCCAGTGACTTAAAACAATCCCAATTACGGGATTTCGCCATTCTTTCAAAAGTTTCAAAACTAGAAGACCTAGAGGCGATTTTCCTAAAAGATTTTCTGCCCCAATTTGTCGATAAGTAATTCTAACCTACTTTCTTTCAATTACCCATTACATTTCATGAGTTTTTAACCTAAAATCTAGGATTTTAATGGTGAAAATTAGGGGTTTGGGTAGAATTAGGAATTTTGCATAATTGGAATTTAGACCTCGAATTGAGGTCAGATTTTAAAATAAATTATATATAATCGGGCTCGGGGGTTAATGGGTGAATGGATTTTGATCCGGACCTCGAGTTTTGACCAAGCTTGCCCGGGGTCGATTTTTGACCTTTTGGAGGAAAGTTTGGGGAATCTAAATTTATGCATTGTAATTGATTTCTTTAGCAATATTTGATATTATTGAGTCGTTTGTGGATAGATATGAGTGGTTTGGAGGTGAATTCTAGAGGAAAAGCGGTAATTGAGCATTGAGTGGCCTTTGGAGCGAGGTAAGTATTGTATCTTACCCTGACTTGAGGGAATAAGACTTATTTGTCTATTTGCTACATGTTTAGGTGTTGGAAAACAACGTATATATGAGGTGACGAGTACTTATGCGTTATAGTCGGGTTAAAGCATGCGGGTTGGGGCTTGGTTTCTTGCGATTATAGCTTCATTTATTCATGTTATCCATGTTTAGACTAGTATTGTTAAATTGATCGTTCTTATCATGTTTGTGGTCCTTCCGGTGATAATTGAGTATTGATTCCGAAGTTGAGGTTGATATTGTGGAACCAAATGTTGAAGTAAGGCTTGTACTTGTTATTATATCTCCCTGTTGTTAATTGTTCATTGTATTATGGTAAGGGAGAGTGTTAATGCACGAAGGGTAATGTTGTGCCATATTGTGAGTGTTAATGCACGAAGGGTGATGCCATGCCATATTGTGAGTGTTAATGCATGAAGGTTGATGCCGTGCCACGTTATGAGAGTTAATGCACGAAGGGTGATGATGTGCCGTATCTATTGATTTATATTGTGAGGCTGAGAGTAAAAGCACGAAGGGTGATGCCGTACAATTTTCTTCATTGTGTTAGTTGTTTTCACTGGTTAAAAGCATGTTGACTGTTCTGGTTATCATTTCCGCTGTATCTCATTTATCCTTTGCCCCTTTAGCATATCCCCCACCCAATAATACATGTTTAGCTGTTATTATTGTTTTCTTGTACATATACTATTATCTGCACAGGTTTATTATGTGAGTGTCTTGTCATAGCCTCTTCACTACTTCGTCGAGGTTAGGCTCGATACTTACCAGTACATGGGGTCGGTTGTACTGATACTGCACTCTGCACTTCTTGTGCAGATTTTGGTACCGGTCCTAGCTGATCGTGAGGCTTAGCAGCTTGGATTTTGCTGTCAGGAGACCCAAGGTAGATCTGCTGGCGTCCGCAGACCCTGGAGTCTCTTCCTAGTTTTATCATTTTCTGTTTCTTACTTCAAAAGTGTATTTTGTTTTTCCTTTTCAAACTTTGTTTGTAGTAAATCATAGTAGCTCGTGAGTTGTGACTCCAGATCCAGGTGGTAGTAATTAATGAAGTTTTTATATTATTCTGCACTCGTTGTATTTTATTTTAGCTTATTTGTTATCATTTACTGAATTGAATAAGAATTGGCTTAATAATTCTCTAACGTCGGCTTGCCTAGCAAGTAGAATGTTAGGCGCCATCACGGTCCCGACGGTGGGAATTCCGGGTCGTGACAAAGCTAAATTGTTTGACTTGAAGAACCTTTTTTCCTTGCTGCACTCATTTGCTGAAGTTGTGACCTTGTCACTGCATTTCTTCCTTTAAACTTCAATCCGGGGGGCTTAAATCTAATGTCTATGTTAGTTGTAGATGTATCCTTGAATGTCCCAGCTGATATGACTCTCTCAGATGATATACCAGGCTGTAAAATATAATGAATTAGTAAAAAACAGAACAATTCCAGCACACAAAACTACATTATAATAAACTATACACCCTTACATTCAGGATAGTAGTTCCAGTCATAGTGTTAGTGAAAATCCCAAAACCAGTATGCCTTGGCCTTTTATGTCAAATGTTTGCTGCATTAGCCGAGCCTCCTCCTAGTATAGTTCCTCTTCCTTTTCGCCTACATAGTCCATGGCCTCTTCCTCTACCAATCCCAGTTGATTGATTGTTGCTTTGTCTTTTGACAATACTTGTATCCTCACATATAGAGATGGATTGCTTTGTTGAGATGGTATTTCCTGTGATGATCTTGGTGGAGGTGGTGGCATATTTTGACTTTGTTGATTAGCACTTCTTGGAAGATGCTGACAGAAGTAAAACAAAAGAATATCAAAATTGCAAAAAAAGAATGTAAAAGACAGAATTACAAATATCAGAACTTACCCCTTTCCTGCATCCAGATTTGTTGTGTCCTGTTTGTTGGTAGTTTGAACAAGTCATCTTTACCCCTTTCTTTGATAGTTTACCATGCTTTTTTCTTGGTTCATCCTCGGCTTTTCTCCTACATCTCTTTGGTCTAACTGGCATAGGTTTAGGTTCCGAAGGCTCTATAGATGGATTTGTTGAATCCGACCACATCTTCATGTTGGGGATTGGTTGAATGAAATGCTGGTAAGCTTTAAGGAAAGTTTCCTTCCTATACCAGTGGATAACATAATCATCTGGGCCTATTTCTCTATCATAGAATGCACATACTGTATGTTAACATGGAATGCCCTTCAACATCCATGATCTACAAGTACATGTCATGGTCCTAAAATCAACAAAGAATTTGTACACACCTTCATCAACTTCAAACCCATGTTCTGCATTCCACATAACCTTACACCTCCTAGAAAGGGCTTTGTTCTCTTCCAGTATCATCCTAGCCATTGGTGCAATGCCAGTAACCCAAGTCTCAACAAACCTCCTCATTTTAATGGTCCTATTCATGATTTTATGTCTAATTTCTTCCAACATAGTTATAACAGACTTGTGCCTAGGACCTACTATCCAAGAATTGAATGTTTCACACATGTTATTCTCAATGACATCACACTTTGAGTCTTCTCTAAAGTATGTCCTACACCAATACTCTTTATCATACTTCAACAAGTCTTCACATATCTTATAACCAAGCTTATTCATTGCTTCCAGTTCTTCCTTGAATTTTACTTCATAAGATGCTTTGGCACATCTCCAGAATTGTTTCCTCCATTCTCCACCTCTCCAGTTCTTGGACCAGTTAGACCAAATGTGTCTAGCACACATTCTGTGTTCTGCCATTGATAGTAATTCCCTTATAGTTGGTACTAGTCCCTATAAAAAATAGTAATAACTGTTAGTGGACAGTATATATAAAGCAAGAAAAAGAAAAATTAAAAGTTGATTGTAACTTTACCTTTTGCATATCTGACATAACAGTTAAGCGAACACCATCTCCTAACTATAAATCTGCAATCAAATATGTGATGAACCAGCTCCAGTAGTGTTTTGTCTCTTGATCAACTACAGCCCATGCAATAGGAAATATTTGATTGTTCCCATTTTTACCAACTGCAACAAGTAACTCACCCTTGCAGATTCCCCTTAGAAAACAGTCATCAAATCCTATAATCCTTCTGCACCCTTCTAACCATCCTCTTTTCAAAGCATCTAAACATAGATAGAAATAGACAAACAGATTCTTGCCAGGAATAGTCTCACTATCTGTTCTGATCCAGCATGAACTTCCAAAATTTGTTTGCTTAATAATATCAGCATAATCAGTAAGTCTGTTAAATTCCATCCTCCAGTCACCCATGAATTGACTTATCACCCTACACTTAGCCCTGTAACAAACAGTCCTTCCAACATACAAACCTAACTTATCCCTGACCAAATCCTGAATCTCCCACAACTTAATATTTGGCTGGGAAATAATCCTATCTTTATACTTATTGGCAATGTACTTAGAAGTACATAATTTATTCTTATTTTTGGTGTTGCACTTATGAGCTGGATGGTACTTCTTCACAGTAAAGTCATATGAATCTCCATAATTGCTTGCATACAATTCCCAGTTATACTTGGCTCCTTTACACTTAACTCTAATCCTATCCTTTTCATTTGGCCTAATTGTTAGTTGCACTTTATTCTTCACAGCATATGAGGCTACTACTTTTCTAAACTCTACAGCATTTTCAAATACCATACCAAACTCAAAACTATCAAGGTAACAGTCAGGGTCAAACCTTACCTTTTTACTTCTCCTTCTAGGAGGTATGTCAATACCCTTTTCAGCTAAAACATCTAACTCATATGTGCTATCATTACTTCCAATATCAGAACTGGTGTAGTAGTCTTCATCCCCTCCTAATTTTCTAGCAAACATGTCCTCCTTAGATGGTCTGCCAATATCCTTAAAGCCTTTATCTATTCCAGCTTCTCCCAAAATAATCTCTTCAGTTGGAGTAGGTTTCTTTCTTTGTTTCTTCTGTTTTTTCTTCTTTCTTCTTTCATGCCTTAATGAAGTGAGCTCTTCATTCACATCACTATCATCTTCATTAGGAATGTTATCTAATTCAGACTCACTACTTGAAAGATCTGATGCCAAACTAGTATTTATGTTTGTTGTTTCTTTAGCCCCTTGTAAATTCTCACCTGCAACCCCAACATCAGCTAGATTTTTCTCAGGCACAGATGTGTTATCTGCAGCACTTTCTTGGACATTTATATCTTCTCCTACATATCTCGGGACAGGATCCTTGACAATATGTCCACCATGGTGAAAATCGACAAGAATATATTCGTTTGCAGACATGTCTAGATCCTCGAAACTTCAGTCACAACCAACTCCAGTCACGACCAGCTCCAGTTACGACCAACTCCACTCACCACCACAGTTAAAAGAAGCAAACGATTACCCGTATTAGTAATATAATGGCCAAATAGTTGACGGACAGTTGAATCTAACTCAAAATCGATGAAGATTCCACCGGGAATCGGTCTCAATGTAGTTTATTAGGGTTTATTAGGCTAAAAAAAGGGGATGTTGGATGGAAGATCGATTAAGTGAGGCGAGATGTATGGGTAAGGTAAAAACGAGGTTTTTTATCCGACCTGGATAAATAAACACGTGTCAGACTATTATTGGTATGTCATTCCGCATGGGAAGCATTTAAAAACACGCGCTTAAGTTTCTGCAGCCCGGTCATGCATTGTGTTTAAATGGCATAGTCCAAAGTACAATTAAAGTGTTCAATAGGAAAAGAGCTAAGTTAAGGTATCAAAATAAAAACTGGAGCCAAGTTTAAGGGGCTGTACACCTATTTGGCCTAATAATTTAATATATTTTTCTCAAAGAGAAATGACAGATTGTTATGACTAAGTTGTTTTTCCTTTTGACACTATAAAATTGCATTAACGGCACCATCACAGCTCGGTATTTGTTTTCTTCGCTCTTTTATATTTACTTGTTTAAGCAGGTACTTTCCGGTATTTCGGTTTGGCTTTTATTCCAATATTTTTCAGTCAGTAACTAAATTGTTTGAGAAAAAAAAGATGAAAAGGTATATGTACTGTTTCTACCAGTATATGTACTGTTTCTAACTTTGAAATAATGATTGGCACCTCAGGATGGTAAAATTCATGAGAAAAAAGAGGAAAAAATCCCATTCTCTCACCGACATTTCTTCTAATCTTTTTCACTTTTTCCCTATTATGGATCCATGAAAAGAAAAAGAAAAGAAGACCTTCATTGAAACACAAATATTTTAAAGAAAACATGCAGTCTCTCTATTTTTACAGACCAAAAGCAAAATATGTTATTTTCACTTTTGGCTTTTCTCTCCTCTTCTTTTCTTTTTTATTAGTTGAAAATTCCGTGTTCTTTTTCTTTTGTCTTGATTTTTCTTTCTTAAGAGGAGTAGAAGTGAGAAAGACAGGACACAATACTTATATACGTTCTTGTAATAAGAATATTCTGAATTTAGTCCTTATTTTTTTGGTTCTGCAACTTCAGGCTCTTCCAATAAAGAGAGGGAATGAGAGAAAGTTACGGATACTTAACTCGATCAACTAATAGCCTTGCAACCTTACTACTCCATTCCAATTTGTGTGACAACATTTCCTTTTTAGTCCGTTCTAAAACTCTATCACACAACCCATCTATAAACCATTAAACAATGCATATGCATGCAGAACTCATAAACAATATATACAACGTGCTATAGAACTTATTGCGTAGAGTATTGATGTGTAATGGAAAAAAAGGCATAACACGTGGACTACTATCAAAGGTGACAAGTGGCACATCCAATCAAGCGAATTAAAGAAGTCAAGAAGGCGCGGGAGAAACACCCACGGTATTTCTTTAGAAAGACTACCAGTCCTGACAACTAGAAAAAAGAAAAGAAATAGGAACGGAATGAATAAAAACCATAAAGGGGGAAGGTACATGAATTTGTTATAAATTAGGAAGGGAAATCGACATTAAACGTAGTTACGAGGAATCTTCAGTCATTAATGTTGTTGTTACAATTATATATGGTAACGGGTAATCAAGGTAATTAATGCCAGAATTAAGTAGGGAACCCGTTATAATTATGTACTATTATATAAGGATCTGGTCCTCATTTATAATGACATCTGAATTTTAATCAAATATATGCAATTATTCACTTGCTTTATTCGAAAGGTTCTAACCGCAATTCTAGGAAGGATTATCAATCTATCTTGAGTTTTCTTTCCTTGTATATTATTTTCATTACTCTTTTTATTCTTCAGATTACCAAGAAAGTGAAGTAATTTTGGTTATCAGTAACCTGATTTATTTTTGATATTGACTATGACAGATAAATCTATTTTTGGGTTAAATAAATTGGTTCAGTTACTGGAAATCTGATAATCTGTTCACTTTTCAAACTTCATTTTTTGGAACCAAAATATGTCAACTACTAACGAGAACAACCAGCTGAATCAACAAGGTGGAACTCCACCACATCACACACCCACGGACACTCCTCAGCACTTACGTTAAAGTTTACCTAAAAGGTCTGCTTTGCATACAGATGGACAACATGGAGATAACCAAACCGTTGAACAGGATGCTTTGAATCAGTTGATTGCAGAACACGTGAACGAAACATAGCAAGCTTTCGTTAGAGGATTACCCAAAGCAGCACAAACCCTACCACCAGTTAATACAACTACCTTGGAGAATCCACGTTCAGGACTCGATAACTCTGGAAGTGGAGAAATGCCCAAGGAATCTCGCGATGGACGGCCAGGTACACCAAATAATTTTAGTTTACATAGTTTAGTACTAACTTTGCAGAAACAACTGAAGGAGAAAAATGAGTGTATAGAACAAATACCTAGCGTGCCTCCTGTGATCAAAGGTGTGGATATTGGCAAATATTCGCAACAACCCTGGAAACTAAGTGCAACACCTTTATCAATGCCCAAAAAGTTTAAAATGCCTGATATCCCTAAATATGACGGGACATCCAACCCAAGGGATCACATTACTACATTCACTACATGCGTGAAAGGGAATGATTTAACCAAGTAGGATATTAAATCGGTTTTGGTTAAAGAATTTGGCGAAACTCTCACAAAAGGATCGTTAACATGGTACTCACTCTTACCTGAAAACTCTATTGATTCTTTTGTTGAGTTGCAGATTCATTTATAAAGGCGCATCCGGGGGCTCAAAAAGTTGAAAAATGGATGGAGGATATCTTCAAAGTTATACAAGGGAGTACTAATTGCTTAGAGAATTCGTGGATAGATTCCAACGTGAGAGAATGATGTTTGTTGCGAGTACCTGATAACTAGGCAGCTATGGCATTTGCAAGCAACTTGAACGAGAAAAGTTCAGAATCCACGAGGAGGTTGAAAGAAAGTTTGCGAGAAACCTGCAACAACTTGGAATGATGTGTACAATCGATACGGCACGAAGCGAAGGCCATGGATTCATGATATGGATGTTGTCCAATCTACATTGCATCAAGTTATTAAATTCACTTCACAGTGGGGGATCCGACCAATCCAGGGAGATCAATAGGCTTCACGGAGCATTAATTCAGTGGTAATTGCAAATACAACATCCAACAATGCAGACGCAAAATAACAGTTAAAGAATCCAGTTGGGGACGCTTCTATACATACCCCAACTGATGACACACAAGGTCATACGTATGTCAATTCAAGACCTGATATGATTCAAGAGCTAGAGGAAAAAGAGAACATTAAAACAACCACGGAGGAGCTTAAAGCTGTGATATTGTAACGACCCAACCGGTTATTTTGAGAATTTTCACTTCCACGGTAGTTTGAAGGAATGAGTAGCTACGTATGATGTATTATGACTTGTGTGAATTATCGGTTCTGGTTTTTAGGTTATTCGGAAGTAATTTGGAAGAATAAATTTCATATTTGAAGCTTTAAGTTGGAAGAGTTGACCAAGTTTGACCTTTGTTAATTTGATCCAGAATAGAGTTTTGATGGTTCTGTTAGGTCCGGATGGTGATTTTGGGCTTGGGCGTATGCCCAGTTTTTCCTTTGGATATTTCTCGAAGGATTCAGCGCTAATTGGCGAAAGTTGGAAATTTGAAGGTTTGGAAAGTTCATAAGTTTGATCGGGAGTTGATTTTAATTATATCGGGTTTGGATTGTGGTTTTAGAAATTGCAATAGCTTCATTATGTCATTTGGGACATGTGTGCAAAATTTAGGTTCATTTCGGGTTGATTTGATAAGTTTTCGGCGCATGTTTTGGAAGTTGGAAGTTCAAAGTTCATTCAAGTTTGAATTGAGGTGCAATTCATTGTTTCAATATTGTTATGTGTGATTTAAGGCATCGAGTAGGTTTTAATTATGTTATGGGACTTGTTGGTATATTTGGACGGGGTCCCGAGTTGCTCGGGTGAGTTACAGACGTGGTTCAGATCATTATTCCTTTTGTTGCATTGCTGAAAATATTTTGGTACTGGTGTGCCATATCTGCGGAGTTTTGGTCATAGAAGAGACTACGCAGATACGGGCTTTCCATCGCAGAAGAAAGAAGAGGCTGGGTGAGAAAGATCGCTGAAGCGGAGGATTTTGGCGCTTGTGCGGAGGTGCAGGTGCGATGAATTAGGCGCAAGCACGAATGTCTTCGTAGAAGCGGAGTTTTGTTATCGCAAGTGTGAGGGGTACTAGTCCAAGCTGTTTTTGCAAAATAGATGGATTGTACCACAGAAGCGAGGGTCGCAGATGCGATAGTGTGACCGCATATGCTGAAATGCTGGGTAGAACTATATTTTCGAAGTCTTGGTTCTTATTTCACATTTTTGGGATTTTGGAGCTCGGTTTGGGAAACTTTGGAGATGAAATTCACCATGTGACTTGGGGTAAGCATTCTTGACTCACTTGTAATTATATTTCATGAATTGTTCCTCATTTTTGGTATTTGGTTGATGATTTCAAAAGAGAAATTGGGGGATTTTGCCTAAAGTTCATAGAGTAAAATTTTGAGTTTTGAACGTCAATTTCGAGTCGGATTTGAGTGAAACAAGTATGATTGGACTCATAATTGAATGGGTTATCGGATTTTGTAAGTTTCATTGGGTTCTAAGGTGCGGGCCCAGGTTTGACTTTACGGTCGATTTTGGGCTTTTGATTAAAGGTTCAACTTTTATCGATCGAGTTTGTTTCCTTTGGCATTATTTGATATATTCGAGTTGATTTTGACTAGTTTCGAGCCGTTCAGAGGTCGGTACATGTGGGGTGGAGTTTTTGGACCATCGTTTGGCTTGCTCGGTATTGGATTTGGCTTGTTCGAGGTAAGTAACACTTCTAAACTCGGTAATGAGGGTATGAAACCTCGAATTATGTGTTATGTGATTGATGTTGAGGTTATATGCATGCTAGGTGACGGACGTGTGGGCGTGCACCGTGTGAATTGTGATTTAGTCGATTCCATGAAACTATGTAGCTATCTTATTTGAACATTTTTAATGTACTCTATGTTTTAGAGCACCCGAGCTGTAATTTATGCTAGAAATTATGTTTAGGCTATATGTTGGTACTATTAGGATCTACAGTGGTCATTATTTGCAATTAACTTATTTACTTAATTGTAGTTATGTACTCAGTCGAATTCATCATTGCATATCATATCTCAGTCTCTTTTATCGTATATTGTCACATTTCGTATCATTGATCTGGAGAGATTGATGACTGCGTGAGGCCGAGGGCCTGTTGTGAGTGATATTTATGGGATCGGGTTGCACGCCGTAGCAGACTTTATTGATTTATGCCAGGATTTGACTTACTATAGCGCTTGGGCTGGATCGGCCCTCCGGAGTCTGCACATCCACAATGGGCGCAGTTGGTATGGATTTTTGGGTTGGATCTGCCCTGGATTCAATTGCATTGGGTTGGATCTGCCTTGTACAGTTCTGAGTGACTGAGAGTGCTGAGTATTTAGCATGATGAGATACGAGACAATGAGGTTGAGTACTATAAGAGTGTGGATACATGAGTTCATCACTAAGATGCATTGCATTTGACATGCGTACTTGAGATACAGGCATAGAGATGAATTCCCTCACGCTAACCAGTTTTGGTGACATTCATGATTTCACCTGCATATTGACATGTAGGCATGGAGATGTGTTTTCTTCATGTTATCTCAAAATGAAACATCTTATTTATTGTTGAAAGGTTTTGGGAAAAATCATAGTTTTCAAACTTGTTCATATGTTTTTGGTGTTTTCGGTGAGAGGTTTGGGATTAACTGTTATACTTGAAAAGCATGTCTATTTTCCGTAACTGATAACGAGTTAAGCATCTTATCTCTAAGTTGTTTTCTTGTACCATTTTATTATACTATTATGACATGTGGCTGGTTATTGGAGGTGGACTCCGACCCTTTTCCCAGCTCGTCACTACTTTCAACCTAAGGTTAGTTTTGTTATCTATTGAGTATATGAGGTCGGTTGTAATCATACTACACTTCTACACCTTGCGTGCAGATGTTGGATGTTGATGCTGATGAGTACGACGGGAGCTAGATTTGAAGATGTACATGCGTTCCAGTTATGGCTATCACTTGTCCCTGGTAGCATTGGATTCAAATTCTATTCATTTACATTTCAAACAGATGTTATAATTATTTCAATTCAGTTTTGTATAAATTCTAAATCTTAGAAAGTCATGATTTGTACTACCAATCCTTGGGAAATTCTTGTATAAAAGCAGTTTATTATCATTTCTTCTCTTGATCAATCTCATTAAATTGGGTAGTTGTTAGTTGGCTTACCTAGCGGGTTGGGTTAGGTGCCATCATAACTAGTGGGGCTTTGGGTCATGACAAGTTGGTATCAGAGCTCGAGGTTCATAGGTTCTACATGTCATGAGGAAGTATATAGTAGAGTCTTTCGGATCGGTATGATGACGTTTTTACCTATCTTCGAGACGCTACATGGCATTTAGGATAAATTTCCCATCTTTCTTTCCTTATCGTGAGGTATTGATTCAACTTGAAGCGTAACTCTTTGAATTCCTTCCACGCATTCGTATGCGCATGTGAGCGCTCGGTATCAGCTGTACATCGACGACTTCTGATTCCATGGATGAGGTGCGAGATGTGAGCTGCTTCATCAGTATTGCCGTACTCGCCTGGTTGATCAACTACTGATATTTAGATTTTGCAATGTTGCACGGAAGAATTATAGAAGTAGTCCTCATGGGATGATCGTGTATGAGAGATATGTTAGACATTCGGGTGGTGGAGTTGGGATCAGATATGGTGATTCATGTGTTCTACGGATTTGGAGACTGAGAGAGTTCTTGGAAACAGATTGTTTCGGGGTTGTGTACTGTGAAGATGTGGCCAAAGCTGGCCAGATGTTAGTATGTGTTCATTGTGGACTTTCAGAGTGTTATTTATCTATTTATGGATGACAAAGTTGATTTGGGACCATTTGGTAGGCCCAATGAGGATGTGTATTCTACACCGGGTCGGATTGGTTGACTTCATACTGCCATTGTTGAGGGATGTGACATTCGGTATAGTTGATCTTATTCGAGTTCTGACATGATCTATGTGCTACTCCTCTATGCTACGAGGGGTTGTAATTTGTTGGTTATAAGCACACATGGTGCGGTTCTGTTTGGGTCTTGTTGCGGGATTAGAGCGAGATGGTTATTGGGGTGTTGAATGGTTGATTGCGCCTTGGTTATGTTCTCTCTGGGATGTGGTGTATTGTGCTATTTTCTTCTTTGTGGTTATGGTCGTACACTTCGTGTATTTGATGTCGAATTGCGTGTAGTTATTGATTTTGAGCATGGTGGCTTGAGGTATTTCATATGGACCCGTGTTTGGATCAGGTCACACATTGCAGCTGGGTTATGTTGGGATATGATCCTTTGTGTTAGATTTGTGTGTCTTGATTTTACGATGTGTGATGGGTTCGTAGCATTGCTCCTGTGGTGGTATCTGTTGAACTTGCAGGACGGTTCTATCGTTTGAGTCATTTTCCATGTTTGAATACATTTGAATTGTTGCTTATCGGTGCACGAATTGCACAGTTTGTGTCTCTAAGTAGTATTGGTCTGGTATGTCAGTATAGTAGCTTGTATTTGATGAGATGAAGATTTGGGCCTGAAGTGATTGGTATCAAATTTGATTACGGTGTATTCGGAAGTCGGCTTAGAATTTGGGCTATGGTTCTAGTTAAGCAAGAGGGCTCCGTGACTTGTCGATTTGATGAGTGGCTAAGAGTTTCTGCATGTTTCTTTCATCATTGGCAGTGTACAAAGATTCAGAACAAGATTTTAGTTGAAATGAGGTTTGTTACCGGTGTCGAGTTGGTTGTCGAGCAGCTATTGCATTCGAAAGTTATTGCTATGAGTATTTGAGTTATGTGGTATATCATGTGATTGTGTCTTAGTTTATGGTTATGTCTTGATGCAGCTTGTTCAGATTTATACAGTGTGTGGATGCGAGATTCGGGTCTTATAGGTAATTCCGGATGTTGGAAATTAGATTCTAAGGTTTATGGGCTAAGGTTGAATTAATGATCTTCAGTCTTGTGTCGTCCGACTTATATGGATTAGTGTGACATGGTATCACCCCCAGGTATGTGCATGGTAAGGTTACACAGTGATTGACGACTTTGGAACAACTCTTGGCACGTTCGAGGACGAATGTATGTTTAAGTGGGGGAGAAAGTAACAACCCGACCGGTCATTTTTAAGCATTTGTACTTTGATCGGTAGTTTGAGGGCATGAGTAGTTTCGTATGATGTATTATGACTTGTGTGAATTGTCGGTTTTGGTTTTCAGGTTATTCGGAAGTAATCTGGAATAATGAATTTTATGTTTGAAGCTTGATGTTGGAAGTGTTAACCAAGTTTGACCTTTGTGAATTTTACCCTAAAATGAAGTTTTGATGGTTCTGTTATGTCCGGATGGTGATTTTGGGCTTGGGCATATGCCCGGATTTGCATTTGGATATTTTGGAAGGATTCGGTGCTAATTGGCGAAAGTTAAAAATTTGAAGGTTTGGAAAGTTCATAAGTTTGACCGGGAGTGACTTTGATGATATCGGGTTCAGATTGTGATTCCGGGAATTAGAATAGCTTTGTTATGTCATTTGGGACTTGTGTGAAAATTTTGAATTCATTCCTGGTTGATTTGATAAGTTTCGATGCAAGTTTTGGAAGTTAGCAGTTCAAAGTTCATTCAAATTTGAGTTCATTCCTGGTTGATTTGATAAGTTTCGATGCAAGTTTAGGAAGTTAGAAGTTCAAAGTTCATTCAAATTTGAATTGACGTGTGATTCATCATTTCGATGTTGTTATGTGTGATTTGAAGCCTCGAGCAGGTCTGTATTATGTTATGAGACTTGTTGGTATATTTGGACGGGGTCCCGAGTGGCTCGGGTGAGTTACGGACATGGTTCAGATCATTTTTCCTCTTGTTTCATTGCTAAAAAATTTCTGGCACTGGTGTGCTGTATCTGCGGAGTCTTGGTCGCAGAAGCGACTTCAAAGATTCGGATTGTCCATAGCAGAAATGAGAAGAGGCTTGGTGAGGAAGATCGCTGAAGGTGAGGATTTGGTGCATGTGCGGATGTGCAGGTGCGATGAATTGGAGCGCATGTGCGAAGGTCTTCCCAAAAGCAAAGTTTTGTTACCGCATGTGCGAGGGGTACTGGGCAAAACTGGTTTAGCAGAAGCGAAGAATTGTACCGCAGAATCTGCGACAGTGTGACTGCATATGTGGAAATGCTGGGCAAAACTATATTTTCGAAGTCTTGGTTCTTATTTCAAATTTTTGGGATTTTGGAGCTCTGTTTGGGCGACTTTGGAGAGCAAATTCACCATGTGACTTGGGGTAAGCATTCTTGACTCACTTGTGATTATATTTCATGAATCTATCCTTGTTTTTGGCATTTGGTTGATGATTTGAAAAGAGAAATTGGGGGGTTTTGCCTAAAGTTCATAGAGTGAATATTTGAGTTTTGAACGTCAATTTGGAGTCGGATTTGAGTGAAACTAGTTTGGTTGGACTTGTATTTGAATGGGTTATCAGATTTTGTAAGTTTTATAGGGTCCCAAGGTGCGGGCCCGGATTTTACTTTTTGGTCGATTTTGGGCTTTTGATTAAAGGTTCGACTTTTATCGATTGGATTTGTTTCCTTTGGTATTATTTGATGTATTCGAGTTGCTTTTGGCTAGTTTCGAGCCGTTCAGAGGTTGGTACGTGAGGGATGGCATTTTTGGAGCATTATTTAGCTTGCTCGATGTTGGATTTGGCTTGTTCGAGTTAAGTAACACTTCTAAACTTGGTGTTGAGGGTATGAAACCCTGAATTACGTGTTATGTTATGGATGTTGAGGTGACGCGCATGCTAGGTGATGGGCATGCGGGCGTGCACCGTGTGAATCATGATTTAGTCGATAGCTATCTTATCTGTACATTTTTACTGTACTATATGTGTTAGAGCACCTGAGTTGTGCTTTATGCTAGAAATAATGTTAAGGCTATATGCTGGTACTATTGGGACCCACAATGATCGTTCTTTGCTATAGAGTTATTTGCTTAATTGTAGATATGTACTCAGTCGCATTCATCATTACTTATCATATCTATGTCTTTGTTATCGTATATTGTCACATCTCGTATCATTGATTGTGGCTGCTTAGCATGAGTGTTGTAAGCCTGAGAGACTGGAGAGATTGATGACTGAGTGAGGCCGATGGCCTGTTCTTAGTGATATTTATGGGATCGGGCTGCACGCTGCAGTAGGCCTTATTGATTCATGCCAGGATTCGGCTTATTATAGCGCTTGGGCTGGATTGCCCATCCGGAGTCTGCACATCCACAGTGGGAGCAGTTGCTATGGAATTTTGGGCTGGATCTGCACTGCACAATACTGAGCGACTGAGAGTGCTGAGTATTTACCATGATGAGTGAGAATACGAGACAGTGAGATTGAGTATTCTGAGAGTGTGGATACATGAGTTCATCACTGAGATGCATTGCATTTGACATGCGTACTTGATATATATGCATAGAGATGCATTCCCTTACGCTACCCAGTTTTGGTGACATTCATGATTTCACATGCATATTGACATATAGGCACAAATATGTGTTTTCCTCGTGTTATCTGAAAATGAAACATCTTATTTATTGTTGAAAGGTTTTGGGAAAAATCACAGTTTTCAAACTTACTCATATGTTTTTGGTGTTTTCAGTGAGAGATTTGGGATTTTCTGTTATACTTGAAAAGCATGCCTATTTTCCGTAACTGTGAACGAGTTGAGCATCTTATCTCTAAGTTATTTTGTTGTACCATTTTATTATATTGTTATGAACTGTGGCTGGTTATTGTAGTTGGACTCTGACCCTTGTCCCAGCTCATCACTACTTTCAACCTAAGGTTAGGTTTGGTACTTATTGAGTATATGGGTCAGTTGTACTCGTACTACATTTATGCACCTTGCGTGCAGATGTTGGATGTTGATAATAATACGTATGGCGGGAGCTAGATTTGAAGATGTACCTGCATTCCAGTTATGGCTATCAATTGTCCTTGGTAGTATTAGATTCGAATTCTGTTCATTTACATTTCAAACAGATGTTGTAATTATTTCAATTCGATTTTGTAAAAGTTTTAAATCTTAGAAGCTTATGATTTGTACTATCACTCCTTGGGAAATTCTTGTATAAAAGCAGTTGTATTATCATTTCTTCTCTTGATCAATCTCATTAAATTGGGTAGTAGTTAGTTGGCTTACCTAGCAGGTTGAGTTAGGTGCCATCATGACTGGATGTATTTTGGTTCTTAACAGATATTATTTGTGCACTAACCAGATAGAAATGTTTACATCAGAGCAAATTTGAGCCTAGAAATGAAAGGTAAGTTAATTGAATATTTACGTGGTAACACAAAATGCTTTCCTTGTTTGCATTCAAATATTATAGGGATACCTCGAGAGGTGATGACTCATAATCTAAATGAGGACTCGTTACACCCACCTTTCAAGCAAAAGAAAAGGAAGCAAGGGGCCTTCAAAAATCAAGTGATCCACGATGAGGTACAAAAACTTCTGAAAATCGGTTCAATACATGAGGTAAAGTACTCTGACTGGTTATCTAATACTGTAGTAGATCCAAAAAAGAATGGAAAATGGTGTGTATGTGTAGATTATACTGATTTAAATAAGGCTTGTCCTAAAGATTCATTTCCCTTACCACACATAGACCAATTAATTGATGCTATCGTAGGTCATGAGCTTTTAAGTTTTTTAGATGCTTATTCTAGTTATAACCATATATAAACGGACCCTTTAGATGAGGAAATATCCTCATTTATCACAAACAATGGGACATATTGTTATAAAGTCATGCCATTTGATTTGAAAAACGCTGGAGCCACATATCAAAGATTGGTGACCAAAATATTTCAAGAACACCTAGGAAAAAAAACTATGGAGGTTTACATAGACGATATGTTGGCCAAGTCAACACAGGCAAGGGATCATTTTCAACATTTGGCTGAGACCTTTGAAATTCTCTGCAAGTACAACAAGAAGTAGAATCCGAAAAAGTGCGCTTTTGGCGTAGCTTCAGGTGAACTTTTAGGCTTTCTTGTTTCTAACAGAGGTATTGAAGTAAACCCCACATAGATCAAAACTATTGAAAAAATACCTGATGTACTCATGAGCAAAAAAGAACTACGTAGATTAACATGTAGAATAGCGGATCTGGGAAGGTTTATATCCAAGTCATCGGAAAAATGCTTTAAATTCTTTTCAGTATTAAAAAAGCAAAATCAGTTTAAATGGACTGATGAGTGTCAACAAGCTCTGAATGACTTAAAGGCGTATCAATCGAACTCATCTCTGCTAGAAAAACCAAAATATAGAGAGAGTTTGCTCATCTACCTAGTCGTATCATAAGTAGCGGTAAGCGCGGTATTGGTACGTGAAGATAAAGGTAAACGATCTCCGATTTATTATGTTAGGAAGTCTTTACTAGATGCTGAGACACGGTATCCTCACCTAGAAAAACTTGCTTTAGCTTTAATTATGGCATCAAGGAAGTTACGACCTTACTTTCAATGTCATCATATTTCTGTCATAACAACTTTTCCACTAAGGAATATATTGCATAAACAAGAATTATCAGGAAGGTAAGCCAAATGGGCTATAGGACTCAGTAAATATGAATATTTATATATCAACCTAGAATCGTTATAAAATCTCAGGTGTTAGAAAATTTTGTAGCAGATTTTAGCTCAAACTTAGTTCCTGAAGCAGAAAAAGAGCTACGATTATTTACTGGAGCTAATCTGTGGACTTGGACATTGTTTGCAGATGGTTCCTCAAATGTTAATGGAGCAAGTTTGGGGATTGTTTTAATTCCACCCTCGGGAGAAGTAATAAGACAGGTAATAAAATGTTACCCATTTAATAACAATGAGGCGGAATATGAAGCTGTGATTGCAGGCGTGGAATTTCTACGGGAACTTGGTATTGAACAAATCGTGATCAAAAGTGATTCCCAGCTAGTAGTCAATCAAGTGTAGGGGACTTGCGTGGCAAGAGAGACACGAATGCAGCAGTACCTAGGTACGAGAATTGCGTAGGCAATTCCAGACATGGAAATTTGTGTAAATACTCGGGGAGGAAAATCCAAAAGCAGAGGCATTGACAAATCTCGCATATGTTGCTGATGCAACAAATGTAGAAAATGTTGCTGTGGTACATCTATTTCATTCAACCCTCGACAAAACCAAGAGTGGGGTAAATTTCAATAATTTAACTTGGGATTGGAGAAACAAATTTGTGAACTTTTTGCAGTATGGTAAATTGCCTGAGGATAAAAAGAAATCTTGGTTGTTACGGTTGATGCTTCCTAAGTATTTCTTAATTCTCGGGAACCTATATCGCAAAATGTTTGGTGGACATTTAGAACGATGCCTTTGACCATCACAAACGGAATATATAATGAGAGAAGTACACTAGGGATATTGTGGCAATCATGCTGCCGGAGATCATTAGTGAAGACACTAATAAGAGCGGGATACTATTGGCCAAAAATGGAAGAGGAAGAAGAAAACTTTGTAGCGAGGTGCGATAAATGCCAATGATATACAAATAATATGCATCGACCGGCGGAATTGTTACATTCATTCATATCACCATGGCCCTTCATGAAATGAGGGATGGATATTGTAGGACCATTGCCTCAAGCTAAGGGAAAGGTACGGTTTCTGTTAACTCTAATGGATTATTTCTTAAAATGGGTAGAAACGGGGGCATTTAAATAGTTGCGAGAAAAGGAATTCATGGATTTTATATGGAGAAATATAATATATCGATTTGGAGTCCCAAAGGAGATCGTTTATGATCATGGGTTGCAATTCATAGGTGCGAAAGTCACTGACTTTCTCCAAAGCTGGCAGATTAAACGGATCACTTCTACACCTTACCACCTACTGGCTAACGGGGAAGCTGAGTTGATAAATAAGGTCATCATCAACATCTTAAAAAAGCGATTGGAATAGTCAAAAGGCAAATGGCCAGAAGTACTACCAGGTGTGTTATGGGCTTACTGAACAATGACAAAGACTAGCACGGAAGAAACCCCATTTTCACTTGTGTACATAATGGAGGCTCTAATTCTAGTAGAGATAGGTGAACCAAGCACGAGATACACACATACTAGTGAGGCAACAAATGAAGATGAGCTATGAGTGAATTTGGATTTGACGGAATAAAGGAGAGAAACATCATTAATTCGGATGGCTGCTCAAAAGCAGATAATTGAACGATACTATAGTAGGAAGGCCAAACGGAGGTACTTCAATATTGGGGACTTTGTCCTCTTAAAGGCGTTCCGGTCAACAAAAGCGTCAAATGCAGGAAAGTTGAGTCCAAATTGGGAAGTCCCATATAGGAGCATATACGAATTGGAAGCCGTGGGTGGCAAGGTGTTACCATCACGTTGGAATGTAGTCCATTTGAAGAAGTATTACTTCTAAAAGAGGTTAATACTCATGGTCAGGTATCATGCAAGTTCAATTTAATTTTGTTCATTTAAATTTTACTAACCATTTCTAATGATAGGCAAAAAGCTGGAATGTACCAAATGATGATATTAGACCCGAAAGACACGCGGAATACTTAATTATTCCTGGTCTAGGTTATAATATTTTTGATGGCAAAAGGGTTATGCATTCATCATCTAAAAGTTTACCTTTGAGTACCGTATGTATTTCCTTTTTCAGGAAAAGGACCAAAAGTGAGGAGATGATCTAGTGTTCGAGATCTCATGCTTCAATGCTCAAATGCTGGGGAGACTATGATCTCATGCTTCAATGCTCAAATGCTTGGGGGGGAGGACTATGAAATATATAAGGATACACAAGGAAAGAAGATTTATACCACAAGAGCATAGTTCAGCCATAATTAAAACCTTAAAGAAACCCTTGAAGAAAGTGTCAAATTTCAAAGGTGTTAAAACTTGCGAAAAGGATGGGCAGTGGAAAGTACAAAATACTCGTACGAGCTTCTAGGTTAAGGCCATAAGTTTAATCACGGGAAAATATACCCATATTTGTAAACTTGCTACAAAAGAGAGCAGTTATGAAAATGTTGTACAAGCTTATTTATTTGAAAGATCAAGAAATAAAACTTCTTCAAATTACTTCATGTTTCACATCTTTGCACCAATATGAAGATGAGACGTCATCTTCATCGGTGCTGTTAATATAAAAGGGCGCTCTTATATAAAACAAAACCGTGCATATTGAAGACGCGGTCTATTAAAGCATTTTAATGCAAGTATAAGCTCAAAATCTTAAAGAGGAAAAGGCATAATATGTAGCAAAGAGATATTTATATCATCGTCCCAAAAATGGGGGCGGAAAACCTTCCAAAAAATAAAAGGAGAGCTTCAACAAAAAATAAAAACAAATTCAAACTACTTCCACAAAAATCCAAGACTAGGGAGCATCATCCACGAGAGAAGAAGGATTAAATTGAGAAGACGAGAGTTGAGCATCAGCTTCAACAGGAGTAAGTCAATCATCATCACCTTTGGAACCTTCATCCTCGGGTGTTGAGAAGCTTTGACGCTGCTGAGTCTATTCAATCGCCTCTTTAACTACTGGAAAATCGCCAAAGGCATCCAGAAAAAACGACCAAAATCGGTCAGAATCCAATAAAAATCGACCGATTTCCGACCGACTTTAATTTGTTGAACAAACAATGGTCGCTAAAGTTTGGTGACCGCAGATGGTTGATATTTCCAAGTGAAGTTTTTCGGTAAATTCAATGCACGTTTGACCAAATAATTTGACACAAACCAAATATACCGACTGAATTCCGTCGGTATTATAGAAAATAATTTTTGATTGTTTTGTAAATTAGCGACCGGTATCAGTCGGAATCTTAATTATTTTATTTTTTAAAAATTATCCATTTCCGACCGAAATCGGTCGGTATTATTAAATATTTTAAATTTCAAATCAAAAATTCTGACCAATTTTGGTTGGTTATTTCAAAACCTGGAAAACATTTATTGCTAATGTTACAACCCAAATTCGCATACCATAGATCACGCCGTAAGTTAGTCGACGTAAATCCAAGAAGAGATTATCTTTGAGATGATAAGAAGTTAATCCTATTGTTCTTAAACGATACAAGGGTGTATAAGAGTGGTTAACAAGTATTTGAAGTTAAACGAATCAAGGATGTTGTAACCCGTATTTTCGGGTAACACTAGAGGTGATTAATTGTCCCAAGAGGTCTTGTTTTAATGTATTTGAATCATATAATATCCTCATCATAAGTCTTGAAGTCAAGCGAGTTATGAAACAAAAGTCGATAAAAGTTGTCGCAACTTAGGTTTATAATTTTACTTAAACTTTAGGTCAAATGTTACTGCATTTTTCTCCCAATGTGCTTGGAATTATGGGGTGATCTACCTATCAAATTGAAGATCTATGAGTTTAGTTTCCAACGCATTAAACCGTTCATCGATACGATCTCGGAATAGAGAGATATTCGCGTTTTCGCGAGAGTGCGCCAAGATGCTCTCTATGGGGCCCACAAAGGCGGTTTAAGACATATGGACATATATAAGATACCTCAACCCCATTTTAAGTCATTATTTTTCGGTATATTCAGACCTTATAACCCTAAAAACAGTCTCTCAAGGTTCTCTCATGATCCAAGACCCAAACAAAGGGCAAACAACACAAATCAAATGTCGGGAATCCCGTGGCGCTAGTAAGTTTCTTGTTCTTCTTGTTGTTGCTGATTTTTGTGGTGTTCCAGCTCGTGTGGGAGGTTATTTTAAGTGCTTTATGTCTTATAAATACACCTTCAAGTTTTTAATATCAACCCTAGGTGATTTCAAGTCTTCTAAAGTAATTCTAGTGCCGAAAAACCCGAATTAATTGCTAGTTTCGCTTCCTTGTTCTTGTGGCAGAATTGAAGGGATATTTCGTGGAAAATTAAGGTCAAATTGGAGTTGTTCTTTCTGTTTAAAGGTAAGGAACCTCTTAATCTATATATATTTAAGATTATCCAAGTTGCAGCTAAGTCGTTGAAGCTAGAACTTGTGAAATATATATCGAAAGGCTTGGTAGTAATGTTGTTGGTTGGTGGACTGTTTTGGAGGCTCAATATGATTATTAATGATGTTGTTTGGGCTGTTTGGTGATTGTATTGACTTGTGGGAAGTCATATAAATAGGGGAGGTGCTGTCCGTTTCATCGTAAAATAGGTTGTGGTCGATACATAATAGTTACAACGCTTAAACGATAATAATAGTGTCATTTGTCTTATTGTAGACTAAGGAGTCGTGACATTTGCATAGCTTGAGGTTGGGCAGTATATACAAGGTATGTGAGGCTATCCCCTTCATTCTTTTGCACGACTCCGATTGTACATAATGTAATGAACGAGCTCCCAAAGATACTCTACTCTTAGAAGCTAGCAGTACTTACATTGCTGCCCTTCTTATGAAATGATTGATATTGATGTTACTTCTCTTATTCTTATATTATCAATGTTGTTGGTAGTTCCTTATTCTTATAAGATTCTTGATGAAGAGTTAATCCTAATAACATGTACGAAGGATACCGACCTTACGTCACTCCGAAAGGTTCAAAATGTGATTCCAATGAGTCCAGCATGCATCATATATATGTATCTATTTTACTCTACCGAGCCGTGCTATAGTCGGCCGGGTATGGCACCTATTGTGCAACCACTGATCAGTTGGGTTTTACCGAGCTCCACGTGGCTGGGTACGATTCTACCGAGCCCTATGATGGCCGGGTATGTTTTACCGAGCCTATTACGGCCGGGTACGATATGATGATGGTGATGCCCACAAAGGCGTATGTTTTAAAAGTTTATGTATATATATGTATGTATCATGTATTTCATGTCAGTAGCCCTCAGAGGTACCCAAATGTCACAGGTTGTATATTCTCTATCCCTGTTTATATTACTGTTCTCACTTATGCTTTCCTGCCTTACATACTCAGTACTTTATTCGTACTGACGTCCTTTTTATTTATGGACGCTGCATGTCGTGCTGCAGGTCCTGATAGACGGGTAGACGTAGCTCCCCCATCACAGTAGGCTATCCGGTTCAGCGGTTATTGGCGAGATCCCTTCTCCGAACTTGCCGTGGTCTTGGTATGCATTTTTGTTATAGACATTATGGGTATGTCGGGGCCCTGTTCCGGCAATGTTGTAGCATTTATGTTCTTTTAGAGGCTCATAGACATGTGTCGACTTATGTATGGTTTAGAATGCCTTGTCGGCTGATTTTTGTTGTATAGTCTTTCATGGCATCATGGTAGCTCGTACCTTATATATAGTTTCTTGACAGTCTTGTCATCCCATGTTATGTATGTTCATGACATTATCTTTCATTGTTGGATGTTCATGATCCATGTCTACTATTTATATTGATCTTGTTGGCCCTTAAAGATAACAAGGAAGGTTAGATAAAATGTACGTTGGTGCTCGGCAAGTATGGCCTGGGTGCTAGTCATGACCCTCCAGTTGGGTCGTGACAAACTTGGTATCAGAGCAAGTCTGTCCTAGGGGATGTCTATGAGCCGTGTCTAGTAGAGTTTTTATTATGGATGTGTAGCGCGCCACATTTATAATCAGGAGGCTACGTGACATCTAGGGTTGTTACCTTCTTCCTGAATCTAGATCGTGCGTAGAGTTGAGTAGTAAGTGTTCATATCTAATATTCACCTTGTTTTCTTTCAGCGATGCCTTCGACTAGGAAGCAAGCGATTAGTAAACGGCTTGATACAGCTGTGGGAGAGGGTAACATTCAGGTGCCTCCAGCCAGAGCAGGCCAAAGTGAGGCTCAGAGTGAGATGCCGTCTCATACCTCTCCGTCTCCTCTAGAGGATATTAGGAGGCACCCAGTACATCCAGTTCCTCCGTCTAGCACTACAGACCACGATATGTGCAGTGCGGTGCAATTGTTGACTAGCTTGGTAGCTGCTCAGGCTCAGAGGCAGAATACCGGTGCTGCTGATAAACCGGTTAGTGCGAGAGTTCGTGATTTTATTAATCTAGACCCTCCAGTGTTTACCGGATCAGACCCCAAGGAGGACCCACAAACATTTATTGATCAGATTCATCGTACATTGCGGGTTATGCATGCTAGTGATACGGAGGCAGTAGAGTTGGCTTCTTATCGGTTACGGGATTTAGCAGTTTTCTGGTATGATAGTTGGGAGAGATCTAGGGGTCCGAACGCTCCTCCAGCCGTGTGGAAGGAATTTTCTGAGGCCTTTCTTCGTCACTACTTGCTAGTTGAGATACGACAAGCTAGAGCTGATAAGTTCTTGAACCTTCGACAGGGTAATATGAGTGTACGAGAGTGTAGTATACAGTTTGATTCTTTAGCAAGGTATGCTCCCCATATGGTGTCAGAGATGAGTGATAGGGTGCATCTGTTCGTGAACGGGTTGGGACCACATCTGATAAATGAGTGCACAACAGCCTCCTTGGTAGAGGGCATGGATATTTCCCGTATTCAGGCTTATGCCCAGACCCTAGAGGATCATAAGCGCCAGCAAAGGGCAGATAGGGAGCATGATAGGGGCCAGCATAAGAGGGCGAGATTTGCAGGCTATTCTGATGAGTTCAGAGGCAGTATTAGGCCCCAATCTTCGCGGAGTTCAGCGCCACCTGTAGCTAGTGCTCCTCCACAGTTTCAGAGGCCTCGGTATGATCGATTTACCTATTCTGGTTTAGGTCAGAGTTCGAGGGCATCGGGCTCACAATTTCATAGAGATACTAGTCAGACGAGACCCCCAACACCTCGTTGTGATCAGTGCGGCAAGGCCCACTTTGGACTGTGCCGTCGAGGTTCCGATGCGTGCTATTCTTGCGGACAGCGTGGCCATATGATGCGGGATTGTCCTAACAGAGGAGGTGGTGGTATGGCTCAACCGACTGGATCTGTGTCTGGTTCTTCCTCATCAGTTCGACCTCCAGCACAAGGTTTTCAACAGTCGACAGGTCGTGGTAGAGGTAGAGGTTCAGTGCCGAGTTTGAGTGGTGCTCAAAATCGAACCTATGCTCTAGTAGGTCGACAAGATCTCGAGTCATCTCCGGATGTTGTTACAGGTATATTGTCTGTGTTTTCTTATGATGTATATGCGCTAATTGATCCAGGATCTACCTTATCATATGTTACACCCTTTGTGGCTAATAAGTTTGGCATTGAACCTGAATTGATAAGTAAACCACTTGCGGTATCCACTCCGATAGGAGATTCTATGATTGCTAGAAGGGTATATAAAGGTTGCACTGTGATGATTTGTAGTCGTCAAACCTCGGCAAATTTATTTGAGTTAGAAATGGTTGATTTCGATGTGATAATGGGAATGGACTGGTTGGCCTCATGCTATGCAAATGTTGACTGTCGTACGAAGATGGTTAGGTTTCAGTTTCCTTGTGAACCCGCCATTAAATGGAAGGGGAACATTACTACGCCGAAAGGTAGGTTTATTTCCTATCTTAAGGCAAGGAAGATGATCTCAAAAGGTTACATTTATCATCTTGTTCGCGTTAGGGATGCGGAGGCGAAGCCGCCTACTCTACAATTAATCCCCGTGGTCAATGAATGTCCAGATGTTTGCCCAGATGAACTCCCAGGCCTTCCTCCTGAAAGGGAGATTGAGTTTAGCATTGATGCATTGCCTGACACTCAACCGATCTCTATCCCTCCATACAGGATGGCCCCGGCAGAGTTGCGAGAGTTGAAGGCACAGTTGAAGGACTTGCTGGATAAGGGTTTCATTAGGCCTAGCACTTCACCTTGGGGTGCGCCAGTCTTGTTCGTGCGGAAGAAAGATGGGTCGTTAAGGATGTATATCGATTATCGACAGTTGAATAAGTTTACAATAAAGAACAAGTATCCACTTCCAAGAATTGATGACCTGTTTGACCAACTCCAGGGTGCCAAATATTTCTCCAAGATTGACTTGCGTTCAGGGTATCATCAGGTGAGGGTTAAGGAGAAGGATATTCCAAAGACGGCCTTCCGGACAAGATATGGGCATTTTGAGTTCTTGGTGATGTCGTTCGGGCTAACAAATGCCCCAGCAGCCTTTATGGATCTCATGAATAGTGTATTCAGGCCCTATCTTGATGTGTTCGTGATCGTATTCATTGATGACATTCTGGTGTATTCTCGTTCGGAGGTGGAACATGCGGGCCACTTGCGAATAGTATTACAGACCCTTCAGGATCATAAGTTTTATGCTAAGCTCTGTAAATGTGAATTCTGGCTGAACTCCGTAGCATTCCTTGGCCATGTGATATCTGATGAGGGTATTAGTGTCGACACTCAGAAGATCGATGCAGTGAAGAATTGGCCGAGACTTACAACACCGTCAGAAGTCCGCAGCTTCCTGGGGCTAGCAGGATATTATAGGCGGTTTGTAGAAGGGTTTTCCTCTATATCAGCACCATTGACTAAGTTAACACAGAAAGCTACCAAATTCCAGTGGTCTGATGCTTGTGAACATAGTTTTCAGGAGCTAAAGAATCGATTGACATCCGCGCCAGTGCTCACTCTCCCAGAAGGAACAGAAGGTTATGTGGTATATTGTGATGCCTCAGGTATAGGTTTGGGGTGCGTATTGATGCAACGTGGGAAGGTGATTGCTTATGCATCAAGACAATTGAAGAAGCATGAAAAGAATTACCCGACTCATGATTTGGAATTGGCTACAGTAATATATGCTTTGAAGATATGGCGGCACTACTTATACGGCGTCCATGTTGACATCTACACAGATCACAAGAGTTTACAATACATCTTCAAGCAGAAGGAGTTGAATTTGAGGCAGCGTAGGTGGCTTGAATTACTGAAAGACTATGACGTCGAGATATTGTACCATCCCGGTAAAGCCAATGTTGTGGCAGACGCTCTCAGCCATAAGTCAATGGGAAGCTTAATACATATTGAGGCAGGTAGACAAGGGTTGACCAAAGAGCTTCACCAGCTGGCCAATATGAGAATCAGATTGTTGGACTCTGATGACGGAGGTGTTACTGTACAGAATACAGCAGAATCATCTTTGGTAGCCGAGGTAAAAGCACGGCAATATGAAGATCCTACCTTAGTAAGATTGAGAGAGGGAATTCAGCAGTGTAAGATTACAGCTTTCAAGATCGGAGGAGATGGGACACTGAGATACCAGGGCCGATTATGTGTACCTAGTGTGGCAGGGTTGCGAGAGAAGATTATGATTGAGATTCACCAGTCCCGATATTCTATCCATCCTGGCTCGACAAAGATGTATCATGACGTTAAGGAGCAGTATTGGTGGGATAACATGAAGAAGTCTATTGCAGAATTTGTAGCCCAGTGTCCTAATTGTCAACAAGTAAAGATCGAGCATCAGAAACCTAGTGGATTGATTCAGAATATAGAGATTCCGACCTGGAAATGGGAGGTGATTAATATGGACTTCATTATTGGATTACCTCGCTCTTATCATAAGTTTGACTCCATCTAGGTGATAGTTGATCGACTTACAAAATTTGCCCATTTTTTGCCAGTTAAGACAACTTACACGGCTGAAGATTATGCGAAGTTGTATATCAAGGAGATTTTTAGGCTTCATGGTGTGCCGGTATCTATTATATCAGACCGAGGAGCTCAATTTACGGCCAACTTTTGGAGGTCTTTTCAGAAGGGTTTAGGCACACAAGTAAATCTCAGCACTGCATTCCATCCGCAGACTGACGGACAGACTGAACGTACCATCTAGACGCTTGAAGATATGCTACAAGCATGTGTTCTAGATTTCAAGGGGAATTGGGATGACCATCTGGCACTTATAGAATTTGCCTACAATAATATCTACCATTTCAGTATTAAAATGGCCCCGTATGAGGCACTGTACGGGAGGAGATGTAGATCACCAGTTGGATGGTTCGAAGTCGGTGAGACAGAATTATATGGGCCAGATTTGATTCACCAAGCCATTGAGAAGGTGAAAGTGATACAAGAGCGACTGAGGACGGCACAAAGCAGGCAAAAGTCTTATTCCGACGTCCGACGTCGTGATCTGGAATTTGAGGTTGGTGATTGGGTTTTCCTGAAGATCTCGTCGATGAAGGGTGTTAAGTGTTTTGGGAAGAAGGGTAAGTTGAGTCCGCGGTATATTGGGCCGTACAAAATTCTTCGACGAATTGGACAGGTTGCTTACGAGTTAGAATTGCCATCTGAATTGGAATTTGTCCAACCGGTATTCCATGTATCTATGTTGAGGAAATATATTGGAGACCCTTCTCGGGTCGTCCCTATCAAAGATGTACAAGTTACAAAGGATCTATCATATGATGAAGTGCCAGTGGCTATATTAGATCGACAAGTCCGCAAGCTGAGAACAAAGGATGTAGCTTCCGTGAAAGTATTATGGAGGAACAAGAATATAGAAGAAATGACATGGGAAGCAGAAGAGGAGATGAAGTCTAAATACCCTTACCTATTCCAGAGTGAAGATAACGAGGATGCTGGGGGAAAGAAGGCCGCATTATAAGGTGAAACGGCTCTATGAGGTAAGCAATAGCTTGTGAATACTCTTTTCTTTAATACAAAATGGTAATATGCAGATAATGTACATATCTATAATGCTTTGTATAGTCTTGTAAGGCCATAGGTTAGGTTTAACTGCTTGCAAGTTTTGCTAGTGTCCATTTTATAGGGGAAACTCAGCCGAAAATCTCCGTCGGAATCCACAATGAGTTAGACACCCCATAAACCCTTACATTCGAGGACGAATGTTCCTAAGGGGGAGAGGGTGTTACAACCCAAATTCGCATACCATAGATCACGCCGTAAGTTAGTCGACGTAAATCCAAGAAGAGATTATCTTTGAGATGATAAGAAGTTAATCCTATTAGTCTTAAACGATACAAGGGTGTATAAGAGTGGTTAACAAGTATTTGAAATTAAACGAATCAAGGATGTTGTAACCCGTATTTTCGGGTAACACTAGAGGTGATTAATTGTCCCAAGAGGTCTTGTTTTAATGTATTTGAATCATATAATATCCGCATCATAAGTCTTGAAGTCAAGCGAGTTATGAAACAAAAGTCGATAAAAGTTGTCGCAACTTAGGTTTATAATTTTACTTAAACTTTAGGTCAAATGTTACTGCATTTTTCTCCCAATGTGCTTGGAATTATGGGGTGATCTACCTATCAAATTGAAGATCTATGAGTCTAGTTTCCAACGCATTAAACCGTTCATCGATACGATCTCGGAATAGAGAGATATTCGTATTTTTGCGAGAGTGCGCCAAGCTGCTCTCTATGGGGCCCACAAAGGCGGTTTAAGACATATGGACATATATAAGATACCTCAACCCCGTTTTAAGTCATTATTTTTCAGTATATTCAGACCTTATAACCCTAAAAACAGTCTCTCAAGGTTCTCTCATGATCCAAGACCCAAACAAAGGGCAAACAACACAAATCAAATGTCGGGAATCCCGTGGCGCTAGTAAGTTTCTTGTTCTTCTTGTTGTTGCTGATTTTTGTGTTGTTCCAGCTCGTGTGGGAGGTTTTTTTAAGTGTTTTATGTCCTGTAAATACACCTTCAAGTTTTTAATATCAACCCTAGGTGATTTCAAGTCTTCTAAAGTAATTCTAGTGCCGAAAAACCCGAATTAATTGCTAGTTTCGCTTCCTTGTTCATGTGGCAGAATTGAAGGGATATTTCGTGGAAAATTAAGGTCAAATTGGAGTTGTTCTTTCTATTTAAAGATAAGGAACCTCTTACTCTATATATATTTAAGATTATCCAAGTTGCAGCTAAGTCGTTGAAGCTAGAACTTGTGAAATATATATCGAAAGGCTTTGTAGTAATGTTGTTGGTTGGTGGACTGTTTTGGAGGCTCAATATGATTATTAATGATGTTGTTTGGGCTGTTTGGTGATTGTATTGACTTGTGGGAAGTCATATAAATAGGGGAGGTACTGTCTGTTTCATCGTAAAATAGGTTGTGGTCGATACATAATAGTTACGACGCTTAAACGATAATGATAGTGTCATTTGTCTTATTGTAGACTAAGGAGTCGTGACATTTGCATAGCTTGAGGTTGGGCAGTATATACAAGGTATGTGAGGCTATCCCCTTCATTCTTTTGCACGACTCCGATTGTACATAATGTAATGAACGAGCTCCCAAAGATACTCTACTCTTAGAAGCTAGCAGTACTTACATTGCTGCCCTTCTTATGAAACGATTGATATTGATGTTACTTCTCTTATTCTTATATTATCAATGTTGTTGGTAGTTCCTTATTCTTATAAGATTCTTGATGAAGAGTTAATCCTAATAACATGTACGAAGGATACCGAGCTTACGTCACTCCGAAAGGTTCAAAATGTGATTCCAATGAGTCCAGCATGCATCATATATATGTATCTATTTTACTCTACCGAGCCGTGCTATAGTCGGCCGGGTATGGCACCTATTGTACAACCACTGATCAGTTGGGTTTTACCGAGCTCCACGTGGCCGGGTACGATTCTACCGAGCCCTATGATGGCCGGGTATGTTTTACCAAGCCTATTACGGCCGGGTACGATATGATGATGGTGATGCCCACAAAGGCGTATGTTTTAAAAGTTTATGTATATATATGTATGTATCATGTATTTCATGTCAGTAGCCCTCAGAGGTACCCAGATGTCACAGGTTGTATATTCTCTATCCCTGTTTACATTACTGTTCTCACTTATGCTTTCCTGCCTTATATACTCAGTACTTTATTCCTACTGACGTCCTTTTTATTTGTGGACACTGCATGTCGTGCTGCAGGTCCTGATAGATGGGTAGACGCAGCTCCCCCATCACAGTAGGCTATCCGGTTCAGCGGTTATTGGCGAGATCCCTTCTCCGGACTTGCCGTGGTCTTGGTATGCATTTTTGTTATAGACATTATGGGTATGTCGGGGCCCTGTTCCGGCAATGTTGTAGCATTTATGTTCTTTTAGAGGCTCATAGATAGGTGTCGACTTATGTATGGTTTAGAATGCCTTGTCGGCTGATTTTTGTTGTATAGTCTTTCATGGCATCATGGTAGCTCGTACCTTATATATAGTTTCTTGACAGTCTTGTCGTCCCATGTTATGTATGTTCATGACATTATCTTTCATTGTTGGATGTTCATGATCCATGTCTACTATTTATATTGATCTTGTTGGCCCTTAAAGATAATAAGGAAGGGTAAATAAAATGTACGTTGGTGCTCGGCAAGTATGGCCCGGGTGCTAGTCATGACCCTCCAGTTGGGTCGTGACAGCTAATACCGATCGAGTTCAATCGGTAATTTTAAATTTCTAGAATTTTTTTTTTAACATTTCCAATCGACTTCGGTCAGTATACGATCGGTTTTCTAGGTAAATTTTTGAAGAATACAGCAATTTTACATGTGCACCACCTATCAACAACCAATAACCTATAATGGCAGTATTACATTGTTCCATTCAACCAATAATAACAATAATAACAACTATCAAAGCTATATTAACAATATTTATAGAGTTTTAAAAAATTCAACAACAAAACGTTTCGCAAGTTAAAACTTTAAACATCATTCAATGAGTGTTTTGTATTACATCATCTCTATATTCACTACTAGAAGTTTCATCGTCGGCATGGTTTGAAGGATCATGATGAGAAGGATTAGCATCTGGGGAAGACTCACGAGACCGTGGAATTGGGAAAGCACCACTAGCAATATACGTCCCTATTTAGTAGTTGACCTTGAAGGATATCAAATTGTTTATCTCTCTTTTATTCTCTAGCCTTTACCTCTTCAAGCTCTGCCAACAGCTTTGCAATCTTCTTCTCCAGAGCCGAGAGAGTCAACCTATCAAGTGCCTCGCCCTAGGCCTAAGTCCCTATACCTTGCAATCCAGCCCTATAGCGCTGAAATGATATCTCTGGAAGGCCGTATTATATCCCCTCTTTAGGACTACCAACAACATCCAACCATATCTTATGTGCTTTCTTTGTCTGAAATGGAAGGTCGCTCGCCTTGCTCATTCAGTGGCAAGCTTAGACTGTACTATTCCACAGTAGTCTTTAACGACCCTTTATTTAGAAAATAGATAATTAGTAACTATATAATATTATAAACATTAATTTTAAGTTACAGTAGTTATGAAACTTATATATGTAGTCTCCGTCCGGTCCTCGACCCATCTAGTTAGATCTGTTGGTGTCATCTTCTTTCGGATGTGAGTCTCCGTGAAGAACTCATCATGAGTCATCTTCCTCCATATTTTCTTCCTACAAATATAAAAAAACATGTTAAATAAATTAAAATATATAAGTTCGATAAAAATAGATGTAAATATTTTAAGGAATTACCAGTAGTCTCCTCGTAGTCCCCATGCTCCTTGCACCCACACAATACAAGAAGCCACCCTTCTCATATGCTTGGAACTTCTTTCCCTATTGACCCCTCTTCTCAAAATCCTCTGTGGCCCACTGCCTCAGCAGATCCTCCCACAAATGCGGTAGAACCCATGAAGGCTTCTTGTTTTTATTTTGAGCAGAACAGAAGGAATCAGATAGCCTCTTACGGCATTTGAACTCAAAATTAGCAAGAATGGCACTGTTATACCGGTCCTCCCATGCACACTTAGTCTGCAAAAGAAGTGCGTAACGTTAGATGAAAATATTGTTAATATAGTACTTAAATAGATAAGAATTGTATTAAAAGCTTAAATTGGTTGAAAAGCTTCAGTGATTATCTTTGTGGTCTGATGACGTGGTATGAACCTGCAACATAGCAATTACATTAAATAAAACAAGACTGATTATTATAATTCAGTAAAAACAAAGATGTAATAAATAAATCTTACCTATTTCCCCCGGGCCTGATGATCATCCTATGATAACGATCATACCACACTGCATCTGGATCATATCAACTTCTTCTAATATGCGTTGAGGATCATAGGATGTTTATTTATCAACTTAAATAAACTCTTCACTTATTTTATTTTCATCAGGTGATTATGCGTCCTCATTTTCTATGGTTTTTATTTCCTCCATATCAACTTCTTCTAATATGCGTTGAGGATGCTCCAAGTCATTTTGTAACTGATCGTCCACCATTTGGTTAACACTTAAGGTATCATTTTGGTAAGTAACATCAAGTACATTCTCAACTTCCACCCTACCAACAGGCTTAGTTTTGATTGCAACCATCCAATCAGCTTTATCCCTCCGCATTGGATATGGAGCATAATACACTTGTCTAACAATTTCTATAATTATAAGAGGATCATAGAGATCATACTCCCTCTTTTATTAACCCCAATTATGTTGTACTACGAGTATACATTTGTATCTCTTCTAGGTGTTAGGTCAAATCCCTTGCATCGAAAAAGTATGATCTTCTTATTTGGTGTAATGACCTGGTCGGTCGTTTTGAGAGTTGTAGCCTCATTCCCTAATTTGTTGTTCATTCCCTTCTTAATTGTTATTATGTAACTTGCCGGGGTAGTTGGTTCAGGTCTGGGGAGACTTCGGAATGAGTTAAGACATTTAGTCTCAAAGTTAGAAGCTTAAGTTGAAATGGTTGACCGGATGTTGACCTATGTGTAAACGACTCTGGAATGGAGTTTTTATGGTTCCGTTAGCTCTGTTGGGTGATTTTGGACTTAGGAGTGTGTCCAGACTGCAAATTTGAGGTCCGTAGTTGAATTAGGCTTGAAATGGCGAAAGTTAGAAATTTTAAAGTTTGACCGAGAGTAGACATTTTGGTTACCGGGTTCAGATTAGAGTTCCATTAGTTGGAGTAGGTCTGTGGTGTCATTTGTGACTTGTGTGCAAAATTTGAGGTCAATCGGACGTGATTTTATAGGTTTTAGCATCGAATGTAGAAGTTAGAAGTTCAAAAGTTTATTAGGCTTGAATTGATGTGCGATTCATGGTTTTAGCATTGTTTGATGTGATTTGAAGGCTTGACTAAGTTCGTATCGTGTTTTAGGACTGGTTGGTATATTTGGTTGAGGTTTCGGGGGCCTCAGGTGGTGTTCGGACGATTATCGGATCAAATTTGGAGTTTGAGAGATTGCTGAAGCACTAGGTCTGGTGCAATCGCACCTGCGAAGGTTTTGATCGCAGGTGCGAAGCCGCATGTGTGCATCAGCCATCGCAGAAGTAGCCAAGAATGGAGCTCGACAGCGCACGCATGTTCGAACGGTTTGCCCGTGCCTACGAGGTCGTAGGTGCGAAGTGATGAATATAGAAGTAGAGTTGTCCGGTGGGGGAGTTTGCAAAGGTGTGATGGGAATTCTGCACCCGCGAGAGCACAGATGCGGAGGCAGGATCGCAGAAGCGAAGGGAGCCTTTGAGCCACTTGACAGTATATTAAAATCGAGGGTTCCGTGATTTTCATCATTTTGAACATTTCAAGCTCGAGGTTTGGCGTATTTTGAGAGGGATTTTGAAGGGATTCTTGAGGTAAGTCAATTGTGGTTAAATTTATTCAATAATTATGTTTCCCCATTTATTTTCCCACCTAGATTGTGTGGATTTGAGGTATAATTTTGGAGTTTGAGGCTAGGGATTTTGAGAGTTTAAATTGAGAATTTGGGTGTCGATTTGGTGTTGGATTTTGGTAAATTTGGTATGGTTGGACTCGTGGTTGAATGGGCTTCCAGATTTTATGACTTTTGTTGGATTCTGAGACGTGGGCCCAAGGGGCCGACGTTTGAGTTGACTTTTTGACTTTTGATTAAGAACTTAGTATTTTTTAATCGAATTGATTCCTTTAGCTCGTGTTGATTGTATCGAACTATTTGTGGCTAGATTCTAGTCATTTGGAGACCGTTTCGCGAGGCAAGGACATGTTGGAGTAGAGTTTCGCACAGTTTGAAGTAAGTAATACTTCTAAACTTAGTTCCGATGGTATGAAACCCCAAATTTCGTGTAATGTGATTCGTGTTGAGGTGACGCATGTGCTAGGTGGCGGGCGTGTGTGGGTGTGCACCGTAAGAATTATGACTTGGTTGATTCCATGAAACTGAATAGTTGATTAATGTTGTTGTTACCTGTATTTTTACCATGTGTTAGAGCCATTAAGTTGTCAGTCATGTTAGAAATCCTGCTTAGGCTATATATTAGTACTGTTGGGCCCTCAGAGGTCGTGTTACTTGTTGAATTATTTGCGCTAATTTCCATTTGTACTCGGTCACACCTATGTTTTTTCATATTATGTCTCAATAACTGTTGTCCTTTACTTGATACATCATATCATTATTGTTTGGGCTGAATAACATGATTCTGGTGAGCCCGAGAGACTGGAGAGATTAGTTACTGAGGGAGACAAAGGATCTATTGTGAGTGATGTTTATGGGATCAGGTTGTACGCCGCAGCAGGTTTTATTTATTCATGCCAAGATTTGTATTTTTATAGTGCTTGGGCTGGATCGCCCCCTCCTGAGTCTACACATCCATAGTGGGTGCAATTGCGAGTAGTTATTTACATTTGGGCTGGATCTGTCCTGGTTTATTTGCATTTGGGCTGGATCTGCCCTATTTTACTTGCATTTGGGCTGGATCTGCCCTGTTAAGTGTTATGTTTTATTGCAAATCTAAAAGCATATCTAAATTCTTGTACCTCTACTTGTTAAATTATGAATTTCTGAGTTATCACTGTCATATTTTCTGTAACGTTCCGTACTATTAAATGTTGAGAGTGGGATGTAATATTTGAACTTGTCACTACTTTCAGTCCAAACATTAGATTTGTTACTTATTGAGTTGGTTATACTCACGCTACACCCTGCACCTCATGTGCAGATCCGGGTGTTTTCGGTCAGGCCGTTGTTGATTTGCTGAGTCCAGACCTTCGGAGATCATCAAGGTAGTTGTTTGGCGTCCGCAGACCTTGACTCTCCTCCCTTATCTTTCTGTTTACTTATTCAGATTTACTTTCTAGTCAATGTACCATACTATGTCATTATGTAGATACTTATGTACTCAGTGACACCCCGATTTTAGGAAGACTTTCTAGTCAGTGTACCATACTATGTCATAGGCCTATGAGAGGCTCAAGCAAGTCGGTGCAGCACCCCTTACTTGGCACGAGTTTTCCGTTCTCTTCTTGGAGAAGTTTGTGCAACAGACCTGCAGAGAGGAGCTGTACAGGCAGTTCGAGTAGCTGCATCAAGATGGCATATCTGTGACCCAGTACGAGATGATGTTTTCAGAGTTAGATCGTCAAACAGTTTGGTTGGTTTCCACTAAGAGGGAGAGTATTAGGAGGTTCATTAATTGCCTCTACTATCAATACCGTTTTGTTATGACTCGGGAGAGTGTCTCAGGTTCTACGTTCGATGAGGTGGGTGACATTGCTTGGCGGCTAGAACTGGTTCGTAGTGAGGAGCATGAGAAGAGGGAGGCCAAGATCCCTCGTGGTTTGGTTGGTTTTTATGGTGTTCCTTCTAGGGGTCAGTTCCACCACAGCAGGGGTCATCCTTATAGGCCCGCTAAGGTGGATTGTCCAGTTCACCGTGGTACATCATCCAGCCATGGTTCATACACTGCTAGACCGGGTCAGTCATCCCTCAATGCTCTCCCAGCTCAGAGTTCATATCGTGTGCCTTCAGTTCAGGGTTCGTCTGCATCAGGTTCTTATGGTAGTTACTCCGGTTCTTGGGGTACGCCTCAGTATTTACCACCATTTTTCGAGAAGAGATATTTTGAGTGTGGAGAGTTGGGTCATTTGAAGAGGTTTTGTCCCTGCCTTACGGGAGGGCAAGTTCAGTAGAGGAGTCAGGTCACGACTTCAGCACTAGTTACTTCACCAACTGCCCAGCCAGCTCGGGGTGGGGCTCAAGGAACTAGGGGTCGCCCAAGAGGGGTCGGTCGATCAAGTGGCCGTCAGGCCCAATTCTATGTTATTCTTGCCACTCCAAATATCGTTGCTTCAGAAACAGTGATCACATGTATTGTCTCAATATGCCACGGGGATGCTTTTGTACTATTTGACCCTGACTCCATTTATTCGTATATAGCATCACATTTTGCCCATTATCTGGATATGCCCTGTGAGTCTTTAGTTTCATTTGTTCATGTATCTATGCCAGTGGGCGATATTATTATTGTGGATGGTGTATATTGGTCATGTGTTGTGACTATTGGGGGATTGAAGATGAGAGTTGATCTCTTATTGCTTAGTATGATTGATTTTGACATGATCTTGGGTATAGATTGGTGTTCTCCATGTCATGCTATTTTGGACTGTCACGCTAAGACCGTGACGTTGGCGATGCCGGGGTTGCCAAGGATCGAGTGGAGAGGTTCTCTAGATTGTGTTCCCAATAGGGTGATTTTGTATTTAAAGGCCCAACGAATGGTTGAGAAAGGATGTTTATCTTATTTCTCCTCTGTGAAGGATGTTGGTGCCGATACCCCTACTATTGATTCTGTTCCGGTGGTACGAGACTTTCCATATATGTTTCTTGCAGACCTGCCGAGTATGTTGCCCGATAGGGATATTGACTTTGGTAATTGCTTAGTGCCGGGTACTCAACCCATTTCTATTCCCCGTATCGTATGGCACCAGCCGATTGAAAGAACAGCTTGAGGAACTTCTTGATAAGGGTTTTATTAGGCCTAGTGTGTCACCTTAGGGTGCACCAGTTCTGTTTGTGAAGAAGAAGGACAGTACTATGCGGATGTGCATCGTCTATAGACAGTTGAACAAAGTTACAATCAAGAACAAGTATCCTTTGTAGAGTATTGATGACCTATTTGACCATCTTCAGGGAGAGATGGTGTTCTCTAAGATTGATTTGAGGTCTGGGTATCACCAGTTGAAGATTCAGGACTCGGATATTCTAAAGGTAGCATTCAGGACCCGTTATGGTCATTTTGAGTTCTTTGTGATGTCTTTTGGGATGACCAACGCCACAGTAACATTCATGCATTTGATGAACAGTGTATTTCAGCCTTATTTTGACTCGTTTGTCATAGTATTCGTTGATGATATCCTTATGTACTCTCATAGCCAGGAGGAGCATGCCCAGTATTTGAGGATTGTGTTGCAGCGGTTGAGGGAGGAGAAGCTTAATGCCAAGTTCTCCATGTGTGAGTTTTGGCTTAGTTCGGTGGTGTTCTTGTGGCACGTGGTGTCCAGTGAGGGAATTAAGGTGGACCCGAAGAAGATAGAAGTGGTTTAGAGTTGTCCCAAACCATCCTCAGCTACAGAGATTCGGAGCTTTCTCGACCTGGCCGGTTATTACCATTGCTTCGTGGAGGGTTTCTCGTCTATCTCATCGCCTTTGACCAAATTGACCTAGAAGGGTGCTACTAATAGGTGGTCAGATGAGTGTGAAAAGAGCTTTCAGAAGCTCAAGACTGCCTTGACCACAACTCTAATTCTAATTTTTCCTTCAGCTTCAAGCTCTTATACAATGTATTGTGATGCTTCTCAGATTGAAATTGTGTGTGTCTTGATGCAGGGGGTAGAGTAATTTCTTACGCTTTAGGTCAGTTGAATCCCCACGAGAAGAACTACCTTGTCCATGATTTGGAGTTGGCTACCATCGTTCATGCATTGATGACTTGGAGGCATTATCTCTACGGTGTGTCTTGTGATGTATTTACAGATCATCGGAGTCTCTAGCACTTCTTCAAAAAAAAGATCTAAATTTGAGATAGCGGAGATGGTTGGAGCTGCTAAGAGACTATGATATCACTATTTTGTATCAACTCGGGAAGGCCAATGTTGTGGCCGATACCTTGAGTAGGAAGGCGGTGAGTATGGGTAACCTTGCATTCATTCCTGTTGGTGAGAGACCACTTGAAGTTGATGTTCAGGCATTGGCTAACCAGTTCGTGAGATTAGATATTTTGGAGCCCAGCCAGGTTCTAGCTTGAGTGGTTTCTCGGTGTTCCTTATATGATCGCATCAGAGAGCGCCAGTATGATGATCCCCATTTGCTTGTCTTTAAGGACACAATTCAGCCCGGTGATGCTAGGGATGCTACTATTGGGGATGATGGGGTGTTGAGAATATAGGGTCAGATCTGTGTACCTAATGTAGATGGGCTACGTGAGTTGATTCTTAAGGAGGCCCACAGTTCGCGGTATTCCATTCATCCGGGTGCTGAAATGATGTACCAGGACTTGAGTCAGCACTACTAGTGGAGGAGGATGAAGAAGGATATAGTGGGATTTGTAGATCGGTGCCTAAACTATCAGTACGTTAAGTATGAGCATTAAAGACCGAGTGGATTACTTCTGAGGCTTGAGATCCAAGAGTGGAAATGGGAGCATATCATCAAGGATTTTGTAGTTGGGCTCACATGGACTTTGAGGATGTTTGATGCCATTTGGGTGATTGTGGATCGGCTGATCAAATCCACGCACTTTATTCCAGTTGGGACTACTTATTTTTTAGAGTGGTTGGTTGACATTTACATCCGCGAGATTGTTCGCCTTCACGGTGTGCCGGTGTTCATCATTTTAGATCGGGGCAGGCAGTTTTGGAGGGTCGTGCGGTGAGTTGGGCACCCAGGTTGAGTTGAGCACAACATTTCACCTTCAGACGGACGAACAGTCCGAGCGCACTCTATTCATATATTGGAAGATATGCTACGTGCTTGTGTCATAGATTTCAGGGGTTCTTAGGATAAGTTTCTGCCGCTCACGGAGTTTGCCTACAACAACAACTACCAGTCGAGTATTCATATGCTTCCGTATGAGGCTTTGTATGAGAGACAGTGTTGGTCTCCGGTGGGTTGGTTTGAGCCGGGTGAAGCTAGGCTATTGGGTACTAGCTTGGTTCAGGATGATTTGCACAAGGTTAAATTGATTCAGGATCGGCTTCGCACGGCGCAGTCTAGACATAAGAGTTACGTCGATCAGAAGGTTCGTGATGTTGCTTACATGGATTGGGAGAAGGTACTGCTCAAGGTTTCTCCAATGAAGGGTGTTATGAGGTTCGGGAAGAAGGGCAAGTTGAGCCCTCGGTATATTGGGGCTTTTGAGGTTCTTTAGAGGATTGGAGAGGAGGCTTAAAAGCTTGCCTTACCACCTAGTCTATCGAGTGTTCATCCAGTGTTTCATGTATCTATGCTCCAGAAGTATATTGGCAATCTGTCTCATGTTTTGGAATTTTAGCACGGTTCAGTTGGATGGTGAATTGACTTATGATGTGGAAATGGTGGCCATTTTGGTTTAGCAGGTTCGAAAGTTGAGGTCAAAGGACATAGCTTCAATGAAGGTGTAGTGGAGAGGTCAGCCAGTTGAGGAGGCTACTTAGGAGACCGGGCGGGAGATGCGCAACAGATATCCACGCCTATTTGAGACTCCATGTACATTTCTAGACCCATTCGAAGACGAACGTTTTTTTAAGAGGGGGAGGATGTAACGACCCGGCCAGTCGTTTTGAGAGTTGTAGCCCTATTCCCCCATTTACTATTCATTCCCTCCTTAATTGTTGTTATGTGGCTTGCCGGGGTAGTTGGTTCGGGTCTGGGGAGACTTCGAAATGAGTTGAGATACATAGTCCCAAAGTTGGAAGCTTAAGTTGAAATGCTTGACCTATGTCTAAACATCTACGAACTGGGGTTTTGATGGTTCTGTTAGCCCCGTTGGGTAATTTCGTACTAAGGAGTATGTCCAGATTGCGAATTCGAGGTCCGTAGTTGAAATAAGCTTGAAATGGCAAAAGTTGGAAATTTTAAAGTTTGATCGAGAGTGGAATTTGTGGTTACCGAGTCCAGATTGGGGTTCTGGGAGTTGGAGTAGGTTCGTGGTGTCATTTATGACTTGTGTGCAAAATTTGAGGTCAATCGGACGTGATTTGATAGGTTTCGGCATCGAATATAAAAGTTAGAAGTTCAAAAGTTCATTAGGCTTGAATCGATGCGTGACTCGTGGTTTTAGCATTGTTTGATGTGATTTAAAGGTTCGACTAAGTTCGTATTGTGTTTTTGGACTGGTTGGTATATTTGGTTGAGGTCCCGGGGGCCTCGTGTGGAGTTCGTATAATTATCGGTGAGAAGCAGCATGTGCGCACCAACCATCGCAGAAGCGGCCAAGAGTGGAGCTGGGCAGCGCTCGTAGCTGCGAAGGGTTTGCCCGTGCCTGCAAGGTCGCAAGTACAAAGTGATGAACGCAGAAGCGGAGTTGGCCAGGGAGAGTTTGCGCAGGTGCGATGGGAATTTCGCAACTGCGAGAGCGCAAATATGGAGGCAGGATCGCAGAAGCGAAGGGAGCCTTTGAGGCATGTCCGCAGAAGCGGGGGAATTTCCACAAAAGTGGAACCGCATGTGCGGTTAAGTATTCTGTATAAGCGAAAAGGGCTGGGAACGTTTTCTGTATTAAAATCGAGGGTTCCGTGATTTTCATCATTTTGAACATTTCAAGCTTAGGGTTTGGAAATATTTGAGAGGGATTTCGAAGGGATTCTTGAAGTAAGTCCTTTGTGGTTAAATTTATTCAATAATTATGTTTCCTCATTGATTGTCCCATCTAGATTGTGTGGTTTTGAGGTGTAATTTTGAAGTTTTAGGCTAGGGATTTTGAGAGTTTAAATTAGGGATTTGGGTGTTGATTTGGTGTTGGCTTTTGGTAAATTTGGTATGGTTGGACTCGTGGTTGAATGGGCTTCTGGATTTTGTGACTTTTATTGGATTCCGATACATGGGCCCGGTGGGCCGACTTTTGAGTTGACTTTTTGACTTTTGATTAAGAACTTAGTATCTTCTTATAGAATTGATTCCTTTAGCTCGTGTTGATTGTATCAAAATGTTTGTGGCCAGATTTGAGGCATTTGGAAAAAAGGTAAGGGATTGTTGGAGTAGAGCTTTGCACAGTTTGAAGTAAGTAACACTTCTAAACTTGGTTCGGATGGTAAGAAACCCTGAATTTCGTGTTTTGTGATTGGTGTTGAGGTGACGCACGTGCTAGGTGGAGGGCACGTAGGCGAGCGTCATAAGAATTGTGACTTGGTCGATTCCGCACCGGCGAGAGCACAGATGCGGAGGCAGGATCGCAAAAGCGAAGGGAGCCTTTGAACCACTTGACAGTGTATTAAAATCGAGGGTTCCGTGATTTTCATCATTTTGAACATTTCAAGCTCGAGGTTTGGCGTATTTTGAGAGGGATTTTGAAGGGATTCTTGAGGTAAGTCAATTGTGGTTATATTTATTCAATAATTATTTTTCCCCATTTATTTTCCCACCTTGATTGTGTGGATTTGAGGTGTAATTTTGGAGTTTGAGGCTAGGGATTTTGAGAGTTTAAATTGGGAATTTGGGTGTCGATTTAGTGTTGGATTTTGGTAAATTTGGTATGGTTGGACTCGTGGTTGAATGGGCTTCCGGATTTTGTGACTTTTGTTGGATTCTGAGACGTGGGCCCAAGGGGCCGACGTTTGAGTTGACTTTTTGACTTTTGATTAAGAACTTAGTATTTTCTAATCGAATTGATTCCTTTAGCTCGTGTTGATTGTATCGAACTATTTGTGGCTAGATTCTAGTCATTTGGAGACCGTTTCGCGAGGCAAGGACATGTTGGAGTAGAGTTTCGCACAGTTTGAAGTAAGTAATACTTCTAAACTTAGTTCCGATGGTATGAAACCCCAAATTTCGTGTAATGTGATTCGTGTTGAGGTGACGCATGTGCTAGGTGGCGGGCGTGTAGGTGTGCATCATAAGAATTATGAATTGGTTGATTCCATAAAACTGAATAGTTGATTAATGTTGTTGTTACCTGTACTTTTACCATGTGTTAGAGCTATTAAGTTGTCAGTCATGTTAGAAATCCTGCTTAGGCTACATGTTAGTAATGTTGGGCCCTCAGAGGTCGTGTTACTTGTTGAATTATATGCGCTAATTTCCATTTGTACTCGGTCACACCTATTGTTTTCATATTATGTCTCAATAATTGTTGTCCTTTACTTGATACATCATATCATTATTGTTTGGGCTGAATAACATGATTCTGGTGAGCCCGAGAGACTGGAGAGATTAGTTACTGAGGGAGACAAAGGATCTATTGTGAGTGATGTTTATGGGATCAGGTTGTACGCCGCAGCAGGTTTTATTTATTCATGCCAAGATTTGTATTTTTATAGCGCTTGGGCTGGATCGCCCCCTCCTGAGTCTACACATCCATAGTGGGTGCAATTGCTAGTAGTTATTTACATTTGGGCTGTATCTGCCCTGGTTTATTTGCATTTGGGCTGGATCTCCCCTATTTTACTTGCATTTGGGCTGGATCTGCCCTGTTCAGTGTTATGTTTTATTGCAAATCTAAAAGCATGTCTAAATTCTTGTACCTCTACTTGTTAAATTATGAATTTCTGAGTTATCACTGTCATATTTTCTGTAACGTTCCGTACTATTAAATGTTGAAAGTGGGATGTAATATTTGAACTTGTCACTACTTTCGGTCCAAAGATTAGATTTGTTACTTATTGAGTTGGTTATACTCACGCTACACCCTGCACCTCGTGTGCAGATCCAGGTGTTTCCGGTCAGGCTGTTGCTGATTTGCTGAGTCCAGACCTTCGGAGATCATCAAGGTAGTTGTTTGGCGTCTGCAGACCTTGACTCTCCTCCCTTATCTTTCTGTTTACTTGTTCAGATTTACTTTCTAGTCAATGTACCATACTATGTCATTATGTAGATACTTATGTACTCAGTGACACCCCGATTTTAGGAAGACTTTCTAGTCAGTGTACCATACTATGTCATAGGCCTATGAGAGGCTCAAGCTAGTCAGTGCGGCACCCCTTACTTGGCACGAGTTTTCCGTTCTCTTCTTGGAGAAGTTTGTGCAACAGACCTGCAGAGAGGAGCTGTACAGGCAGTTCGAGTAGCTGCATCAAGATGGCATGTCTGTGACCCAGTACGAGATGATGTTTTCAGAGTTGGATCGTTAAATAGTTTGGTTGGTTTCCACGGAGAGGGAGAGTATTAGGAGGTTCATTGATTGCCTCTACTATCAATACCGTTTTGATATGACTCGGGAGAGTGTCTCAGGTTTTACGTTCGATGAGGTGGGTGACATTGCTCGGCGGCTAGAACTGGTTCGTAGTGAGGAGCGTGAGAAGAGGGAGGCCAAGATCCCTCGTGGTTTGGTTATTTTTTGTGGTTTTCCTTCTAGGGGTCAGTTCCACCACAGCAGGGGTCATCCTTATAGGCCCGCTAAGGTGGATTGTCCAGTTCACCGTGGTACATCATCCAGCCATGGTTCATACACTGCTAGACCGGATTAGTCATCCCTCAATGCTCTCCCAGCTCAGAGTTCATATCGTGCGCCTTCAACTCAGTGTTCGTCTGCACCAGGTTCTTATGGTAGATACTCCGGTTCTTGGGGTACGCCTCAGTATTTACCACCATTTTCCGAGAAGAGATATTTTGAGTGTGGAGAGTTGGGTCATTTGAAGAGGTTTTGTCCCTGCCTTACGGGAGGGCCAGTTCAGTAGAGGAGTCATGTCACGACTTCAGCACTAGTTACTTCACCAACTGCCCAGCCAGCTCGGGGTGGGGCTCAAGGAACTAGGGGTCGCCCAAGAGGGGTCGGTCGATCAAGTGGCCGTCAGGCCCAATTCTATGTTATTCTTGCCACTCCAAATATCGTTGCTTCAGAAACAGTGATCACATATATTGTCTCAATATGCCACGGGGATGCTTCTGTACTATTTGACCCTCACTCCATTTATTCGTATATAGCATCACATTTTGCCCATTATCTGGATATGCCCTGTGAGTCTTTAGTTTGATTTGTTCATGTATCTACGCCAGTGGGCGATATTATTGTTATGGATGGTGTATATTTGTCATGTGTAGTGACTATTGGGGGATTGAAGATGAGAGTTGATCTCTTATTGCTTAGTATGATTGATTTCGACGTGATCTTGGGTATGGATTGGTGTTCTCCGTGTCATGCTATTTTGGATTGTCACGCTAAGACCGTGACGTTGGCGATGCCGGGGTTGCCAAGGATCGAGTGGAGAGGTTCTCTAGATTGTGTTCCCAATAGGGTGATTTTGTATTTGAAGGCCCAACGGATGGTTGAGAAGGGATGTTTATCTTATTTCTCCTCTGTGAGGGATGTTGGTGCCGATACCCCTACTATTGATTCTATTCCGGTGGTACGAGACTTTCCATATATGTTTCTTGCAGACCTGCCGAGTATGTTGCCCGACAGGGATATTGACTTTGGTATTGGCTTAGTGCCGGGTACTCAGCCTATTTCTATTCCCCGTATCGTATGGCATAAGCCGATTGAAAGAACAGCTTGAGGAACTTCTTGATAAGGGTTTTATTAGGCCTAGTGTGTCACCTTAGGGTGCACCAGTTCTGTTTGTGAAGAAGAAGGACAGTACTATGCGGATGTGCATCGACTATAGACAGTTGAACAAAGTTACAATCAAGAACAAGTATCCTTTGTAGAGTATTGATGACCTATTTGACCATCTTCAGGGAGAGAGGGTGTTCTCTAAGATTGATTTGGGGTCTGGGTATCACCAGTTGAAGATTCAGGACTCGAATATTCTAAAGGTGGCATTCAGGACCCGTTATGGTCATTTTGAGTTCTTTGTGATGTCTTTTGGGATGACCAACGCCACAGCAACATTCATGCATTTGATGAACAGTGTATTTCAGCCTTATTTTGACTCGTTTGTCATAGTATTCGTTGATGATATCCTTATGTACTCTCATAGCCAGGAGGAGCATGCCCAGTATTTGAGTATTGTGTTGCAGCGGTTGAGGGAGGAAAAGCTTTATGCCAAGTTCTCTATGTGTGAGTTTTGGCTTAGTTCGGTGGTGTTCTTGTGGCATGTGGTGTCAAGTGAGGGAATTAAGGTGGACCCGAAGAAGATAGAAGTGGTTTAGAGTTGTCCCAAACCATCCTCAGCTACGGAGATTCGGAGCTTTCTCGACTTGGCCAGTTATTACCATTGCTTCCTGGAGGGTTTCTCGTCTATCTCATCGCCTTTGACCAAATTGACCCAGAAGGGTGCTACTAATAGGTGGTCAGATGAGTGTGAAGAGAGCTTTCAGAAGCTCAAGACTGCCTTGACCACAACTCTAATTCTAATTTTTCCTTCAGCTTCAAGCTCTTATACAATGTATTGTGATGCTTCTCAGATTGAAATTGGGTGTGTCTTGATGCAGGGGGTAGAGTAATTTCTTACGCTTTAGGTCAGTTGAATCCCCACGAGAAGAACTACCTTGTCCATGATTTGGAGTTGGCTACCATCGTTCATGCATTGATGACTTGGAGGCATTATCTCTACGGTGTGTCTTGTGATGTATTAACAGATCATCGGAGTCTCTAGCACTTCTTCAAAAACAATATCTAAATTTGAGATAGTGGAGATGGTTGGAGCTGCTAAAAGACTATGATATCACTATTCTGTATCATCTCGGGAAGGCCAATGTTGTGGCCGATACCTTGAGTAGGAAGGCGGTGAGTATGGGTAACCTTGCATTCATTCCTGTTGGTGAGAGACCACTTGCAGTTGATGTTCAGGCATTGGCTAACCAGTTCGTGAGATTAGATATTTCGGAGCCCAGCTAGGTTCTAGCTTGAGTGGTTTCTCGGTGTTCCTTATATGATCGCATCAGAGAGCGCTAGTATGATGATCCCCATTTGCTTGTCTTTAAGGACACAATTCAGCACGGTGATGCTAGGGATGCTACTATTGGGGATGATGGGGTGTTGAGAATATAGGGTCAGATCTGTGTACCTAATGTAGATGGGCTACGTGAGTTGATTCTTAAGGACGCCCACAGTTCGCGGTATTCCATTCATCCGGGTGCCAAAATGATGTACCAGGACTTGAGGCAGCACTACTAGTGGAGGAGGATGAAGAAGGATATAGTGGGATTTGTAGATCGGTGCCTAAACTATCAGTACGTTAAGTGTGAGCATTATAGACCGAGTGGATTACTTCTGAGGCTTGAGATCCAAGAGTGGAAATGGGAGCATATCACCAAGGATTTTGTAGTTGGGCTCACATGGACTTTGAGGAAGTTTGATGCCATTTGGGTGATTGTGGATCGGCTGATCAAATCCACGCACTTTATTCCAGTTGGGACTACTTATTTTTTAGAGTGGTTGGTTGACATTTACATCCGCGAGATTGCTCGCCTTCACGGTGTGCCGGTGTTCATCATTTTAGATCGGGGCAGGCAGTTTTGGAGGGTCGTGCAGTGAGTTGGGCACCCAGGTTGAGTTGAGCACAACATTTCACCTTCAGACGGACGAACAGTCCGAGCGCACTCTATTCATATATTGGAAGATATGCTACGTGCTTGTGTCATAGATTTCAGGGGTTCTTAGGAGAAGTTTCTGCCGCTCACGGAGTTTGCCTACAATAACAACTACCAGTCGAGCATTCATATGCTTCCGTATGAGGCTTTGTATGAGAGACAGTGTCGGTCTCCGGTGGGTTGGTTTGAGCAGGGTGAAGCTAGGCTATTGGGTACTGGCTTGGTTCAGGATGCTTTGCACAAGGTTAAATTGATTCAGGATCGGCTTCGCACGGCGCAGTCTAGACATAAGAGTTACGTCGATCAGAAGGTTCGCGATGTTGCTTACATGGATTGGGAGAAGGTACTGCTCAAGGTTTCTCCAATGAAGGGTGTTATGAGGTTCGGGAAGAAGGGCAAGTTGAGCCCTCGGTATATTGGGGCTTTTGAGGTTCTTTAGAGGATTGGAGAGGAGGCTTAAAAGCTTGCCTTACCACCTAGTCTATCGAGTATTCATCCAGTGTTTCATGTATCTATACTCCAGAAGTATATTGGCAATCCGTCTCATGTTTTGTTATTTCAGCACGGTTCAGTTGGATGGTGAATTGACTTATGATGTGGAAATGGTGGCCATTTTGGGTCGGCATGTTTGAAAGTTGAGGTCAAAGGACATAGCTTCAATGAAGGTGTAGTGGAGAGGTCAGCCAGTTGAGGAGGCTACTTAGGAGACTGAGCGGGAGATGCGCAACAGATATCCACGCCTATTTGAGACTCCATGTACATTTCTAGACCCATTCGAGGACGAACGTTTGTTTAAGAGGGGGAGGATGTAACGACCCGGCCAGTCGTTTTGAGAGTTGTAGCCCCATTCCCCCATTTACTATTCATTCCCTCCTTAATTATTGTTATGTAGCTTGCCAGGGTAGTTGGTTCGGGTCTGGGGAGACTTCGGAATGAGTTGAGATACTTAGTCTCAAAGTTGGAAGCTTAAGTTGAAATGCTTGACCTATGTCTAAACATCTACGAACTGGGGTTTTGATGGTTCAGTTAGCTCCGTTGGGTAATTTCGTACTAAGGAGTATGTCCAGATTGCGAATTCGAGGTCCGTAGTTGAAATAAGCTTGAAATGGCGAAAGTTGGAAATTTTGAAGTTTGACCGAGAGTGGAATTTGTAGTTACCGAGTCCAGATTGGGGTTCCGGGAGTTGGAGTAGGTCCGTGGTGTCATTTATGACTTGTGTGCAAAATCTGATAGGTTTATCGGATGTGATTTGATAGGTTTCGGCATCGAATATAGAAGTTAGAAGTTCAAAAGTTCATTAGGCTTGAATCGATGCGTGACTCGTGGTTTTAGCATTGTTTGATGTGATTTGAAGGTTCGACTAAGTTCGTATCGTATTTTTGGACCGGTTGGTATATTCGGTTGAGGTCCCGGGGGCCTCGTGTGGAGTTCGGATAATTATCGGTGAGAAGCAGCATGTGCGCACCAACCATCGCAGAAGCGGCCAAGAGTGGAGCTGGGCAGCGCTCGCAGCTGCGAAGGGTTTGCCCGCGCCAGCAAGGTCGCAAGTACAAAGTGATGAACGCAGAAGCGGAGTTGGCCAGGGAGAGTTTGCGCAGGTGCGATGGGAATTTCGCACCTACGAGAGCGCAAATATGGAGGCAGGATCGCAGAAGCGAAGGGAGCCTTTGAGGCATGTCTGCGGAAGCGGGGGAATTTCCACAAAAGTGGAACCGCATGTGCGGTTAAGTATTCTGTATAAGCGAAAAGGGCTGGGAACGTTTTCTGTATTAAAATCGAGGGTTCCGTGATTTTCATCATTTTGAACATTTCATGCTTAGGGTTTGGAAATATTTGAGAGGGATTTCGAAGGGATTCTTGAAGTAAGTCCATTGTGGTCAAATTTATTCAATAATTATGTTTCCTCATTGATTGTCCCATCTAGATTGTGTGGTTTTGAGGTGTAATTTTGAAGTTTGAGGCTAGGGATTTTGAGATTTTAAATTAGGGATTTGGGTGTTGATTTGGTGTTGGCTTTTGGTAAATTTGGTATGGTTGGACTCGTGGTTGAATGGGCTTCCGGATTTTGTGACTTTTATTGGATTCCGATACATGGGCCCGGTGGGCCGACTTTTGAGTTGACTTTTTAACTTTTGATTAAGAACTTAGTATCTTCTTATGGAATTGATTCCTTTAGCTCGTGTTGATTGTATCGAAATGTTTGTGGCTAGATTTGAGGCATTTGGAGGCCGTTTCGCGAGGTAAGGGATTGTTGGAGTAGAGCTTCGCACAGTTTGAAGTAAGTAACACTTCTAAACTTGGTTCGGATGGTAAGAAACCCTGAATTTCGTGTTTTGTGATTGGTGTTGAGGTGACGCATGTGCTAGGTGGAGGGCACGTAGACGTGCGTCATAAGAATTGTGACTTGGTCGATTCCATGAAACTAAATAGTTGATTAATCTTGTTGTTACCCGTATTTTTACCATGTGTTAGAGCAATTGAGTGGTCAATCATGTTAGAAATCCTGCTTAGGCTACATGTTGGTACTGTTGGTCCCTTAGAGGTCGTGTTGCATGTTGAATTATTTGAGCTAATTGCCATTTGTTGTAAGTCACAACTATTATTTGCATATTATTTCTTGGTCTTTGTTGTCCTTTACTTGATACATCATATCATTATTGTTTGGGCTGAATAACATGATTCTGGAGAGCCCGAGAGACTGAAGAGATTAGTTACTGAGTGAGACTGGGGGTCTATTGTGAGTGATGTTTATGGGATCGGATTGTACACCGTAGCAGGCTTTATTGATTCATGCCAGGATTTAGCTTATTATAGTGCTTGGGCTGGATCGGCCCCTCCGAAGTCTGCACATCCACAGTGGGCGCAATTGCTAGTCGTTATTTACATTTATGCTGGATCTGCCCTGGTTTATTTGCATTTGGCCTGGATCTGCCCTGTTTTACTTGCATTTGGGCTGGATCTGCCATGTTCTGTGTTGTGTTTTATTGCAAATCTGAAAGCATGTCTAAATTCTTGTACCTCTACTTGTTAAATTATGAATTTCTGAGTTATCACTGTCATATTTTCTGTAACTTTCCGTACTGTTAAATGTTGAAAGTGGGCTGTAATATTTGAACTCGTCACTGCTTTCATTCCAAAGATTAGATTTGTTACTTATTCAGTCAGTTGTACTCACGCTACACCCTGCACCTCGTGTGTAGATCCAGGTGTTTCTGATCACGGCGGTTGCTCATTTGCTGAGTCCAGACCTTCGGAGATCATCAAGGTAGTTGCTTGGCATCTGCAGACATTGACTCTCCTCCCTTATCTTTCTGTTTACTTGTTCAGATTTACTTTCTAGTAAGTGTACCAGACTATGTCATTATGTAGATACTTATGTACTCAGTGACACCCCAGTTTTGGGAAGACTTTATGTATTGAGTATTGATATTTTATCCTATTTTTATGAGATTTTTCCTTTATTTAGACTGGTTTAGCGTATTTCAAATATTAAAGTGTTGGAAAAGTCTGAGCAGTCGGCTTGCCTAGTACCATGATAGGTGTCATCACGACAGGTTGGGGTTTTAGGTCGTGACATTTGGCCAACCTGAATATGATAATTCTAGAATCTCTTTGACCACACCATAATAATCACCTTTAACACATACCCCACTTTTATTGTTTTTTTTATAGTTGGAGCATTCCTCGTTGTGAAATTTGTAACCATTCACAAAATACTTAGACATAGTTATAACTGAAGGTTCATGTCCCTAAAATATATCTTTCAAAAATTGATTAACATTGTTGTTTAGATTATTGACCTACATGTAGTGTTAATAAAATCACAAATTAGCAAGTATATTTACAAGTGACCAAGTATGTATATTCGCATGTGAGAAAGTATGTAAGTTTCACTTACACACTCTTTAAACCATGCCTCAAATGTATAATATACAGTATCATGGCCAAATTGACTCACGAAGTCACTAAGCGACACATTGAAAATTTTGTTAGTTGCATCAGCCTAATTAAATAATAGTCCATGTAAATCAATCATATGTCAACACTTACTTAAGAAAGGGTTGAACTTCCGGACAATTTAGCAATACATGATTTGAAGTTAATTAGTACTCTATACTACTTAGGCCCCTTTTTGAACGATCTTTAGAGCCTCGGCCTATTTGATTGAATATGTACATTGGTGGATATAATGGATCATTCTCAATCACGACATTGTGCCGATTGGGCCTATTTCTAGCACATGGCACATGACTATCAAAGTAGTAAGAAAACAAATTGGTAGTTTCTTTTGCAAGATAGGCTTCGTATATGGATCCTGCAATCCTATTCCTCTGTTTGATATATCGTTTACACTTGCCGATAGTCCTGCACATTGTCATATTAAACGATAACTTTAAAGAAAATTACAAGAATGAATCAAGGTTAGATCATTACCTCTTAAATGGATACATCTACCTGCATTGAACCGGCCCTCCAAGTCGCACCTCATGTACAAGGTGAATTGGAAGGTGTTCCATCACATCAAAAAAACCATATGAAAAAATCATTTCTGGCTTATTACTGATTACAGGAATATTCCGATTCATTTGAAATAAGTTTTCTTCCCTTAATGTGGTAGAACATAAGTCTTTGAAGAATAAACTTATCTCAGTGATGGATTTTCAAATATTTTCAGGCAAACCACAAAATGCGATAGGGATTAGAATTTCCATGAAGATATGACAGTCATGGCTTTTCATATGAGTCGGCTTTCCTTCAACCATATCGACACGTTTTCCCAGGTTCAAAGCATAGCCCTCAGGCATCTTTAGTTTCGTAACCCACTCACAAATCTATCGTCTTTGTTCCAAAGTGAATGTGTAGTTGGCCTTGGGTTTGAACACCTTATCATTGTTCGCAGACTGCAAATGTACTTTAGGTCGCCTGCAATATTCTTGTAAGTCCAGCCTAACCTTCGGGTTATCTTTTTCTTTATTCTTATTATCCATCACCGTGTTGAATAAATTGTTAAAATAGTTCTTCTAAATATGTATGACATCAAGATTGTGTATTAGAAGATTATCCTTCTAATATGACAACTCCCAAAATGTGCTCTGTTTTGTCTAGTTATGGGTAACACCATATCCGGAAAATCTAGAAGGTGGTGCCTCGGTAACTTTAGTGAAGTTCCGAGCCTTCTCCTAAATTTTCTCACCGGACAAAATTGGAGGTGAAAAATCATGTTCAACTGTATTCTTTTTGAATTCATTCTTCATCCTTCTAAATTCATGCTCAACTGGCTAGAACTGACGATGACAATCAAACCATGACTGCTTTTGGCCATGTCTTAAAATGAACGCTTTACCATTTTTCATGCAGTAAGGACAAGCTCACTTTCCAGCAGTCATCCACCCAGACAGCATTCTATACACAGGAAAATCATTAATGGTCCACACTAAATTAGTACGCAAGTTGAAATTTTGCTTAGTTGATATGTCACATGTCTCAACTCCATCATACCACAACTGTTTTAGCTCATAAATCAGAGGTTATAAATATACATCAATTAAACTCTTTAGATTGGGGGGACCGGGAATAACACAATTTAAAAAATTATATGGACTAGTCATAAACATTTCAGGCGAAAGATTATAAGGCGCAATAAAGACTAACCAGCATGAATATAGTGTTGTAAAAACAGAAAATAGCGTGAAACTATCAGCACACAAACCCAATCTAACATTGCTAGGTTCACTAGAATAATCCAGATACGTCCTATCAAAATGCTTCCAAGCTTCCCCATATGAAGGATGACACATAACACCGGGCGGTCTTCTATTTTCACAGTGCCATCTCATATGAGGAGCAGAACTCATCAATGCGTACAACATCTTTAATCTAGGAATAATAGGTAAATAATGCATTGACTTCACAACAACCTTCTTCGCGCTGGAAACCCGCTTAAAATGAGGTTTTTCACAAAATTTACAACTGATTTGATACTTAATAGTCTAACCGCAACAGACAATTGAGAGTGCACACTCCCTTCACATAGTGGACGACTAGTGGCCTCTAACTGTTCATAAAAATATTTTGCCTCTTCGTTAGGATCTTGTTCAACACTTTCATGGGGTTCAAACTTGAAGTGCATCTCAAAAGCATCTGCAACCATTTCATGGTATCTAGGATGTTGAACGTTATTCCCCACCGACCTACTACTTTCACCAACAACTATGTTATGAAATACACCATCACTACCATCAACCTCTCCATGATTAGTCCACACAAAATAATTATCCATAAACCCCTTTTTATAAAGATAAGTCTTAACATCCTCCGATCCCAAAAAATGCAAACACTTGCACTTCACACAAGGACACCTAATCATCCCTCCAAACTGAAATGGTTCAAGTGACATTGCATGCCTAATAAATTCATTAACCCCTTCTATAAATTCCTCTCTAAAAAACTGGCGATTAGGATAATTTCAATTATACATCCAACTATGATATTTAATCTACACAAATGACAAATAAATTGAATGTTATATTAATTGAGTATTCAAATTAATTTATAGTTTAAGTTACATAATAAACTTTAGTAACAATACTGTTATAACTCTATCATTAATGATAATTAGACTCGCTAGAACAATGAATTAGTTATGCTATTCAATTAGACTAACTCAATTAGATTAGTTGATATTGTCGTTATAAATTAATATATACATTAAATAATTTAAATGCATAAATTTGAGTTCTATTAAGAGCCATAAGTTCATAATTTAAGATTCCCTAAACCCTAGAGTTAACATTTTTTGGATCTAATATAGTTTAAACCTTTCTGGGATCAATTAGAGTTACAATGTAGTTAACTTTAATTACAATGTACTTAATTCTAAATCTAATGTAGTTCAAACCAAAAATCCTAAAAATATTGTAATGTTAGGTAGTTCAAATCTAAATCTAAAGTAGTTCAAAAACCCTATTTAGTCACATAAATCCAAAATACGCAAAAATCTTAAACAATTGCATAAAATTATATTCCAAAAATTAAAAATTTAAAAGCCAATAAGGCAGATTACTAACCTTGAAAGAGAATGGCAGTGGTGGTGGCGCCGAGGAGGGGAATGGCAGTGGTGGTGGTGGCGGCGGCTGGGACGCAGACGTGAGAGAGGAGAAGTGGGGCTTCGATTTTGGTTGTGGGTGACTTGATTTTGGGTGGGATTAGGCCAAAATTCTGTAGGGAGGGAAGATGGAGGAGAGATAGAAGAGAGAGAGAGAGAGAGAGAGAGAGAGAGAGAGAGAGAGAGAGAGAGAGAGAGAGAGAGGGAGATGAAAATGGGGAAGAAACCCATCTGGATGTCGTCTAATTAACAGATTACCGACCGACTTCGGTCGGAAATTTCGGTCGGTATTGCTAAAAAAGGTTTGACCGTTTGGCCTCACAAATACCGACCGAAATCGGTTGGAAACTAACTTTTAAAAAATTTAATAATATTTTTTTATTAAATACTTATCAACATCTTACAAAAGTTGTACCACACAAAAAATTTTATTCTTAGCATTTTGCACACTTAATATATGCTTTCTTTCTTAATTTATACCTTAATGCACCCGATACTGGTCAATTTTGTGTTTAAACACTGTAATAAAATAATATATAATTAAATTTATATATAGCACTACATCTTAAGTTTTACCATAGCATTACATCAATGATACACTTTATAATCTATTTACTAAGACACTAAGTGTGTCATAGCATATTGGATACAACGACTATATCAATTACACTCGATCAATTATATATATAATATTTATCATCTGTGTGCTTTCATATAAATTACACTTCATATTCGTATGGGCGTCCTTTCATATAAATTACACTTCATATCTGTATACGTGTAATATATTATAATAGAATGTATGATTTTATTCATTTATGATAATTTACACATACATATATATGACAAGCGTTGATGCCTTAAGTTATTCTCAACTGTTCGTTACATCGCTAGAATGCTTGATCGCTGAAAAAATAAGAAAATAAATCTTGAAGTTTAAGTGAACATTTTAAACATTCAAATGTTCCGGTATAATGAGTGACTAGATGTTCCACGATGTGTACAATCGACAGAGTCTTGAATATTTTATTCTCGATCACCTTATTAGTACTTTGCTCGAATACTTCATTAGTGGATCAATTAAAATTTCAATTATATTCTATTAAAACTTATTATAACACATTTAAAATCAAAGTGTATAGTTCTATAAGATGTAGTGCTATATTAATACTTACGTTATAGCAACAATAACATAAGTATACTTATATTACTGCTATATTAAAATTTAAGTTGTAGCAACAACAACATATTAATACTTATATTAATGCTATATTAATACTTATGGTATTGTTGCTAATACTTAAGTATTAATATAGCACTACATCTTATAGAACTATACACTTTATTTTAAAATGTGTTATAGTAAGTTTTAATCGAGTAAAATTGAATTTTCAATTGATCCACTGATGAAGTATCCGAGCAAAGTACTAATAAGGTGATCAAGAATAAAATATTCAAGATTCTGTGTGTGTGTGTGTGTGTGTATATATATGTGTATGTGTGTGTGTGTGTGTGTGTGTGTGTGTATGTGTGTGTGTATAATTTATATTATTAAATATATGTAGATTGTAAATAAAAATAATTTAACAATAATACTGACCGAATTCAGTGAGTAAATTAATAATAATTTAAAAAATTTATTTTTGTTATGGAAAAAAAACAATTGACCCTCGGCGAGAAAAAATAAATTAAAATTTTTGACTGATTTCGGTCGGTATACTTGAAATTTTATAATTAAACTCTTTTTTGGTAGATAATATGCAAGTCTAACCAGGTCTTGGTCAAAGATTGACCGATTTCCGACCGACATCGGTCGAAATTTTTATGTGTGTCAAATGTAGCAGTGTTTTTTTATTGTGGGACCACTTTTTCCGACCGATGGTGGTCGATATCTTTGTGTGAAATTTTTTCTTTGACTTTTGTGACCAATTTAACTATTTTCAACCGATTTCGGTCGGTATGTTGTGGACGGGTTTTGGCAGTTTTCTAGTAGTTTTTAGCCTTTGCAATTTCAGCATTATGGTCAAAACCCTCTTGTCTAGCTTCAGTCAAAGTCTCAAAGAGAGTATTCAAGAAAGCCCAACTAACACCAAGTGTTAACTGGTCTTCAAGGGCCTCGTAATCCTTCTCCCACTGCTCAATTTCAGTTTTCAACTCTTCTTTTTCTGCTTCTGAAGCTTTATAAGATGTCTTCAAAGGAGTAAGAGAACTCTCAAGGAACTGAATCTTGTCTGTTGAGGCACGAAGGTCTTCTTGTGTCTGGGTAAGCATTTGTACCAGATCACCCGCGTATGCCTCTTTTTGGTTAAGGAGCTCTTTCAAGCTTCTTATTTCTTCAGTTGCCTTGAAGTGTTGTTCAACGAAGAATGATTCCAATCTCTCCTTGCCTTTTTTGGCTTGATTGGAGGAAGCTTTCAAAATCGCTAGTTTGGCGGTAATTATCTTCAATTGTTGTTCTAAATCTCTCTTCTCCTCGGCAAGAACGTATTTCTCCAGTTGCAGGCCTTCGAATTGCTTTTTCCAATTATCAGCCTCAGTACGCAACTCAATTACCTATTGATCCGTCCAAGAAATCCTTCTCATAAGCTTTGTACCTTTCAAATTGATCTATAAAAAGACAAAACAAGGGGAAATACGAATATGAAAGGAAGGAGAGAAAAGTAAAGAGAATAAAGATATACCTTGAGGGAAGAATGGATGATGTCATTCATCAAGGTCAAAGAACTCTAACCCTCAAGCTTTTTTCTTTCCACGGGACTAAGCAATGGTTTTAGCCATATAGCAGCTTGATTGGACTTTTTCAACAGATTCTTACCATCGGGGACTTCAATCAGAACTTTTTTTTTATACCCCGTCTACTGCTAGAAGGCTCAGCTTCTTCACGAGGAGCAGCAGCGGGGGCAACCACTGGGTGACTGTAGGCAGAGAAACAAGGGGATTAACAGCGAGAGCAACTGACGTCATCGGAAGAGAGGGAAGTGGCGACTCTTCACAGATAGGACCAAACTCTTCTTCACCCTTAAAACATTGGGTAAAGAACCTATCAACAGGACTTGAGGGGTGGTTATCAAGGTTACCAGCATCTTCATCAGAGATATTCAAATGGATATTCTCTGGCTCATCAACGAGACTAAAAGAATCGAACTTGGAGCGGGATATTGAGAGATATAGGCTTCATAATTTGGAACCACGTGCCTTCTGACTCGTGGCTTCCTCACTAAGGAACCTTCTTCGGTTTCCTTTTCATCTTCAAAACCCCGGACTTCAGCATTCCTCCTCTTGGAGGAAGACACGCTGAAAATTTGTTCTTGTGTAGATGGAAAACCCTAAAAAAAGTAAAAACTATATGCATTAAAAGGAAAGAACAAACAAAGAGAAAGGAAACCATGGGAAAAAAAATTTACCGTGAGTCTTCACTTTTCATCCAAATTTCTGTGAAAGAAATTTTCAGGATCTCTTATCCATGGGAGCAGTGGTCAACATTTTTTCTACCCAAGCACAGAAATCAGAAATTTCTTCAAAAACTTCCATGGTTGCTAAATATATGAACAAACATTCATGTAAAGAAAAATAAAACATCAAGAAAAGTAAGGAAAAAAAAAAGGAGGAAAAATACTTACGTGCAAAGTTTTACTTTTAAGGAAAGGGCATGTTTTCATCACCCACTAACCCACGAGTGTGGGTAGCAACGAATCGAGCATACCAGCCATGGTCACGGTCATCCTCGGGGCTAACTAAAACCCTTTTACTTCTAGCCAAGAGGGAAAAGTCTCCTTCACGAAATAATTTTTTGGAGAATATAAGTGGAGCAAGTGACAGAAGGTAAAAGGGGCAAAAACTAAACCCGACAAGCAGCAAATGCTATGGAAGAAACTTGTTTTTTCATAGCTTCGCGATCTCATACGAAAGAAAACTCTTGTGGGACAATCTCAGAAACAATAGGTTCACACATGGGTTCGTTCTGATCCCTTCCCTTAGAGGAAGATTTAGGGGTTAAGGGAGCTTTAGCCCTAGAAGAAGATGGTTTAACAGTACTACTTTGAGGAGTAGAACTACAAGTAGATAGTGAACCTAAACTACGGAGTCTGCCACCTAGGGGCAGTAGAAGGAGCAAGTTCATCAACGATCACCACTTTATGAGGGTCTGGCATTGAAGAAGGATTTTGAGAACGTGAAGACATCTTTAATGGTAGAAATACAAGTAAAAGATGAAGAAATACAAGAAAAAGTTAAGAAGATGAATGCAAGGAAGAAGAAAGAGACTTTCGAAGTCGAGTTAGATGAGGTATTTATAGGGGAAAGTAATTGTCATTAGGATTGATCATTATGAACTATCATCATAGAGCCGTAACTTCATGACTGATGCAGCCGCAGAAAAAACCTAAAAAGGCGTTGTAAACAGCAGAGCCAATTACAATGAGACACGTGTCTTGAGCATTAAGTAGGTATGATGTATGTCACATCGGTCCTGAAAAGGCATTATGTTATTCGAGAAAAGACGGCAAGGAATTCCCGCCATAAATGCTTACCACTTCCCGATATTCAGTTGAGAATATTCAGAAAGTATGGGGGAGGACTATCTGTATTGGTGAAAAAAGGCATGACACGTGGACTACTATCAAAGGCGACAAGTGGCACATCCAATCAGGCGAATTAAAGTATTCAAGAAGGCGCGAAAAAAATACCCACGGTGTTTCTTCAAAAAGGGTACCGGTCCCGCCGGCTGGATAAGAAGAAATAGTAATGGAATGAATAAAGACCATAAAGGAGGAAGGTACATGAATCTGTTGTAAATTAGGAATGAAAATCGACATTAATCGTGGTTACGAGGAATCTTCAGTCATTAATATTGCTATTACAATTATATATTGTAACTGGCAATCAAGGCAATTAATGCCAGAATTAAGTAGGAAAACCATTATAATTATGTACCCTTATATAAAGATCTCGTCCTCATTTATAATAGCATCTGAAATTTAATCAAATATATGCAATTATTCTTTTGCTTTATTCGAAAGGTTTTAGCCTCAATTCTAGAAAAGGTTATCTCAATCTGTCTTGAGTTTCCTTTCCTTGTCTATTATTTTCATTACTCTTTTTATTTTTCAGATTACTAAGAAAGTGAAATAATTTTAGTTATGGATAACCCGATTTCTTCTTTATATTGACTTTGACCTAGAAATCTATTTTTGGGTTAAACATTAAGTTTTGAGAAATTTCGAAAGGAAAAAAAGAGAATCAGAACTCTGTCTTACTATCTAAACAGTGAAAAGATATAAAGCAAAGTGACAAGGAAAATTTTCTCAACACATAATCATACACATAACGTTTCTATTGTCCTACAGTTCTTGAATTCTAAAGATAACGCATCTATCAACACTTTCAAGAAGCCTAACATCATCAATGGACTGTTCAACACTTTCATGATCATCAATGGATATGTTTAAATCCAAAGAAATACAAGGACTACTTCTACTTTCTTCCATTGCTCCCCCCTTATCCTCATTGTCTGATCCATCTGTTGATTTTTGTTTAACAGGAGAAACACCTCTTGACCTACAACTAAAGCTCTCACAACTTAAAATGATTATGGCATCACTAAGACTCACTTCTTCACCACTTGAATTTGTAAGTTTTCCTCTTTCAATAGCCTTCTTCATTCTCCTTTGAGAACAATAGTCCACTTGTTCCACATCCTCCACGAAGAAAACTCTATGAGGATTTGAAGACACCCCTTGTGCAAATCTCTCAATGTAGCTATTACTTTGTTCATCTCTTGACCTTTTGTTCCTAGAATATTCCTTAGCTGAATCCGTTTTTGTGGAAGAGAAACTGCTTAAATCGAACAATACGAAGTTCAAATAAGAACCAAACACAACCTTAGCCAATTCTCTTGCAATTTTCTCCTTGGCTTGAACATCATGACCTTGAAAAAACAACCAAGTTTCTTCTTTGGTTTCACAATTTCTTGAACATTTCTCTTTTCTTTTTATCATTCCAGACCTACATCGCAATATTGTTCCAGAAATTTCTCGGATAATATCTTTCTGCCAAGGTACTTTCTCATCCAATGCATTTGAAAGAATATTCAAGTTTTCTGAATTGAACTCCTTAAACTTTGGAATGTACTCCATCTCCATGATATCACTTGAGGAAGAAGAATTAGGTGTAGAGTTTGGATTTGAAGAAAATACATTTCTGGGGTCAGGGGACTCAGGGATGTATATTCTCAGACGCGCAGATCCTTTCTCCCTCCATGTCTGTTCTGGATCAAGAAATGGCAAATGATGGCAATGGTGCAAATTGGTATATTCTTGATCCAAGGAAAAACTTGTGATCATAGATGTTGAAGGAAAGGTCAAACTTCTTTCAAAAGTCTTGGTTTTTTTATGAGATGAGTTGCATATTGTATTCCACTTCTTGCAAAGCTCTTTGATTGATACACAGCTCTGAATGAAAACCACCAAAAGTTAGTATTTTTAAGGAAAAAAGAAAGAAAGACAGATTTGAAAAGGCTAAGGTAATTAACCTGATTATGATGACTATTATTAAGTCTTTGCTTCTCATCTTTAAGCCATGAAGGCAGACTTGACAATGTAGAATCAGTGTCTGAAGGTAAGCTTAGAACTTTTGCTTCATACTTGGCTGAGCAATCAGCACAACAAGTCAATATTTGCTTCTCCTGATCTTTACTATCAATAATCATCCCAGAAGATCCATTTTCAGATGCCTTTCTTCTAAGTTCAAGTTGTGTATCACTGATATACAAAAGTATAGACAGAATGAATATTTGAAAAAATTATAATATTGATAAAACATTACATGGTGAAAGCTTAGAATTTCTTTTTTTTCCTTGTTTACTTTCTCATACTTTGAGGAATTAAAGAGATGGCCGACCATAACGAAAGTGGAGGAAAAAGAAAGGAAAAGGAAAAAGTGAATGGTCAAACAACAAATTACCTAGAATGAGAAGGAGAAGAAGAAAACTAAAGGTAAAAGAAGATTAAGAAGTAATGCTTTTAAGGAAAATTAATAGAAATATAAAAGGGTAATACTTTTTCTACTTTTTCTTCCTTGTAATGTTTTCAGCACAAGATTTTGGGATACTTTCTTTAGATAAAAAAGAACTCCAGGAAATATAGCATCAGTATTAGTATTTATTATGGTAGAGTTACTTAACAATGAAAAAGCAAGGGTAATGAATGAAAGTAAGAGAATGATATATCAAATGTAACAGTCCAACACGATGGAAAAAAAAAAGGAATTGAGTGAACTTATTTAAAATTCAGTAAATATTTTACCTGTCAGAGTTGAGACTCAAGCCCAAACTGCTTGCAGGAATTGTAATAGGATGCAGGCCCCAAATAGATTCCAATGAATTATTACCAGTTCTGCATCTCATGTAAGTTTGAAAGGTTGCAATTCCCACAAGCCAAAGCTTTCCATTTTCTCCAATACTGCACACCAATCTCCCAAGTTCCATGATCATGTGTTCTACAGAAAAGCAGTAGCTAAAATTATTCCCTTGTCCACCTGAGTTATTGTTATTTGCCCTATAATCAGTAATCCACTTGAGATCTCCCAAGTACAAAACAACTCCTTTGCTCACTAGACTTTTCACAAGGCAACTCAACTCTCCTATTCTTTGCTCAACTTCTTCTCTTTGGATATTAGCAAAAGTTGAAAGAGGAACACTTATGAGCTTAATTTCCTTGTCAACTTTTTCCATCACTCCTTTAATCACCCCTTCCAAACTACCAAGACATTCACCAACTATCACAATAGCTTTCCTCCTTTTGTTCATTAAACTTTCCACTACACTCATCACATCCTCATCTTTAACAGGAAAAGAAGGAGCAGTTACTTTGTTGCTTGCTTTTAGTCCACCACTTTGATGATTTGAAAGGAAAACATGGTTGTTGTTCTCTTTGGGCTTACTATTGTTAAGAGAAGAATTATTTTGAGAAGAAAGTTCTAGAGAAACAGCTTGTTCCACATTGGTTTTAACTTGAGTACTTGAAAAGCCAGCTTCCCTCATGACCCTACTCACACTTGGATCATCCAAAATAGAGATAATAAGCTGCTCTAGATCTATCTTCACAGCTAGAAGAGGCTGCTGCTGATTCTCTATTGAACCTCTCCTCTGGTGAGCTTGAGCGCGCTTGAAGGCGGCCACAAGTGCGTTAGAAATGGAAGGATGTTGATGATGACCTAACATCATGGGGCTAGAAGAAGAAGAAGAAGAAGACGATGTAGGGAGGCGGTTGAGGGCGACGTTGAAGCAAAGCTCAAGGGCTTTACATTGGAGGGGATGAGAGTGAGACTGAGACTGGAGACATGCTGTTCTAAGTAAGCCAGGAGAAGAAGAGAGCATGGTGTTTGCTACATGGAGAGGAGTCACTTGGGCATGGCCGCGACGCTTAGCAAGCACCACGGCTTGTTTTACTATGCTGCCTGCCTCTGCTGTTAGAGCTTGCTGCACTGTGCAACCTCCACTTCTCATATTTAAACCTTGATCAACAAAGGAGAAATTAAAACAAAGCTGGAAATTTGGAGCTAGGGTTAAGGTAGACCTTGTGAAAGTCTTGGTAATTTCATGATGACTACAGAATTAAAAGTTTCAGACGTATAAACAAGCTAGCTAATAAATTAACTGATTTTCTTGGCTTATGACTTTGTTGAGTTAAAATTGGTCAAGAAGGGATTCAACAACTCTATAGTACTTAATATTTGGTAAAAACACAGAATCAGAGAAGGAGAAAACCTCTGAAGAATAGGTTTTGTTACTAGCCCTTTCCTTGGTATATCTTAAATGAAAGCTGAAATCTATACTAAGATTGTAGAAAGAGAAATGAGAAATATAAGGTTGGGGGTGGTGAAGGGGGCGGGGGCGGGGAGGAGTTAGCTTTTGTATCTTTTCCTAGTATTATTTTTTTCTTTTGCAGGACTTGAGGGCCTGTTCTTTTCTTGTGGGTGAGGTAAAATTTTGGGGTGGAAAGGTGATTTGTAGTGGAAAGTGGAATGCATGTGCTGACAAGGAGGAAGAATTGCACCATTACCAAAGGCAATTCAGCTTTACTTTGTATGTAACGCTGTACTAAATATGGATGGTGATATGTTTCTCGAGTTTCTTTCTTTTCTACTGATAAAATATTAAAATTATCTTACAATCTTCCACTGGTCCTACTAAAAAGAGAAGTTAATATATACAGTTCCGAAAACAGAAAGAAAATATTACCATTCGCTTTGGTAGAATTTGGTCATCTTTAGTTTAAATTTCTCGGTCCTCAAATAAGCGAAACATAAACCATCAATAAACAAAACATGAATCCAAGACCAAAAATCTAAAGTAAAAGAAAACCATTGTTTTGTAGTAGTAATATATTTCATGATGTATTTTATTACTTATCCTAGAATTCTTTATTCTTAAAAAAATACTATGGGTATTATATATAGCCTAAGTTATTTGAGCATGTGAATATTATAGCTTTAGCCTTACTAAAACGTTAAAGTTAACATTTTCTTGCGGGGGCTTCTACTATGAAGCTGTAACGACCTGACCGATCATTTTGAATATCATGGCCCTGTTCCCTCATTTACTGCTCAATTTATGCTTTATAATTATTTTATGACTTACCGGATTAGTCGGTTCGGGTCCGGAGAGAATTCGGAGTGAAATGAGACACTTAGTCTCACAATTAAAAATTTTAAGTTAGAAAAGTTGATCGAATATGGACTTATGTGTAAATGACCTCGGAATAGAGTTTTGATGATTCCAATAGCTCCGTATGGTGATTTTGGACTTAGGAGCGAGTTCGGAAATTTTTTTGGAAGCCCGTAGCTAAATTAGGCATGAAATGGCTAAAATAGAAATTTAAGTTTGGAAGTTTGACCGGGAGTTGACTTTTTGATATCAGAGTCGAAATCCGATTCTGAAAATTTGAATACCTCCGTTATGCCATTTATGACTTGTGTGCAAAATTTGTGGTCAATCGGACATGAATTGGTACGTTCCGGCGTTGTTTGTAGAAATTGGAAGTTTTGAAGTTCATTAGGCTTGAATCTATATGTGATTAGTGTTTTTAGCGTTGTTTGAGGTGATTTGAGGGTTCGACTAAGTCCGTATGATATTTTAGGACTTGTTGGTATATTTGGTTGAGGTCCCGAAGGGTTCGGGTGAGTTTGGGATGGTTAACGGATCATTTGTGGCCTTGGTGGGATTGCTAATATCTATTGCTACATTTTTCGGATTTTCTCTTTCGCGTTCGCGAGTGGGCCCTCGCTTTCACGAAGAGGAATTTCAGGCAGGCACGATTTAGTCTTCGCGTTCGCGATGGGGTCTCGCGTTCGCGAAGAAGAGCTGGGTTGTGCATCGCATTCGCGAAAGAAAAAATAGTGGGCATGGTTTTTGCCTTCGCGTTCGCGAAGGGGAGATCGCGTTTGCGAAGAAGGGCTCTCTAAAGCATCGCGTTCGCGCGCAATGTCTCGCGTTCGCGAAGAGCAAATGTTGGGCAGCACATTTTGTGCTTCGCAAACGCGAGGGTCCTGTCGCGTTCGCGAAGAAGAGAGGTCTAGACAAAGAGTTTAAGTTCTGAAATTTTTGACGGATTTGAGCTTGGGAAGAGGCGATTTTCGGGAGTTTTTCAAGAAAAACAACAGGGTAAGTATTCTCAACTCAATATTGGTTAAATTACCCGAATCCATGGTTGTTTTTATCATTTAATTAGCGAATTAAGTTGGAAAAGTTTGAAAACTTTCTTAGTTTAAATTGAAGATTTGAGGGTCGAGTTGGGGTCGGATTTTGATAAAATTGGTATGGTTAGACTCGTGATTGAATAGAATTTTGGATTTTGTAACTTTTTGTCGAGTTCCGAGACGTGGGCCCACGGGCGATTTTATAGCTAAAATTCGGGTTTTTATGGATAATTTGGATATTCTTATGAAATTAATTCCAATAAATTTAATTGACTTAAACGAATTATTTATGACTAGATTCGAGGCATTCGGAGGCCGATTTGAGAGGCAAAGGCATAGCAAAGTAAAGAATTTCACGGCTTGAGGTAAGTAACAGTTTTAAATCTGATCCTGAGGGTATTAAACCCCGAATTTTGGTATCATGTGATTATTTTGGAGGTGACGCACATGCTAGGTGACGGGCGTGTGGACGTGCACCGAGGGGATTATGACTTGGTCCGTCCCGAAAAAACTGTAAAGTTGAATAATTTATTGTTAGCTATATGCTCTCTCTGTGTTGATAAGATTTGACTGTAAATCATATTAGAAATCATACTTAGGCTATGTGATAGTACTGTTGGGATCCACAGAGGTTGCGTACTTGTTGAATTGCCTACTAAATGCTATATGTACTCAGTCTCAGTTTTTACTTGCACATTTTATCTTAGTCTCTGTTATTATTATTGATACATCATATCATTGTTGTTTGGGCTGATTTCATGATTAATGAGATCCCGAGAGATTGGAGAGATTTATGACTGAGAGAGGCCGAGGACCTGATTGTGAGATATTGATATCATAGCACGTGAGTTGGCCGTGCAGATTCTTAGATTATACTATAGCACGTGAGTTGGCCGTGCAGCACGTGAGTTGGCCGTGCGGATCCTTATATTAAACTATAGCACGTGAGTTGACCTTGCAGCACGTGACTTGGCCGTACAGATCCAGATATTTATATTATGGCACATAAGTTGTCCGTGCAGATTATAGCGCTTGGGCTGTAGGAGCCCCCCGGAGTCTGTACACCCCCAGTGAGTGCGGGTACCCAATGAGAGTGAGTGATGAGGGCTAGCAGCCCAGAGAGTGATGAGGGCTGGGAGTCCACTGAGTGATTGTTGTCCTAAGAGGTTGTACTTGATTTTCATTTGTTGTTGCACTTAGTTGCTATTTGTCATTTTTGTGAAATCTCTGAAAGATTGTTGATATATGGATTACATGAACAAAAACTGTATAAAAATTGATTTGACATTAAACTGTCAGATTTGATATCATATTTTATTTTGCTGGAATTACTGGAAATGAACCATAACTGTGTAGCTCGTTACTATCTTCAGTTCCTTATTTATTATTGTTACTTGCTGAGTTGGTTGTACTCATACTATTCCCTGTACTTCGTGTGCAGATCCATGTGTTCCCGGACATAGCGGGTGTTGATCCTTTCGCGCGGTTGATTTTCAGGAGATTTTGAGGTAGATGTTGTGTTCCGCAGACCTTGTCTCTTCTTCTCTATCTCTTTGTTCACTATATTTGGTCTCAGACTATTATAGACTATATTTTCTAGAATTGTATTCATATTAGATGCTCATGTACTCAGTGACACCGGGTTTTGGGAGTATTTATATTTGTACTTGTGAGATTTCTCCCGCTGAATTTAATCATTATATTTTCAAATTTAAAAGATATGTAGTTTATTGAGATTAGGCGCCATCACGATGGGTAAGAGTTTGGGTCGTGACAAGTTAGTATCAGAGCCTAGGTAACATAGGTCTCACGAGTCATGAGCAGATTTAGTAGAATCTTGCGGATCGGTACAGAGACGTCTGTACTTATCTTCGAGAGGCTGCCGAACCCTTAGGAAAAATTTCCCTTCTTGTATTCTATCGTGCGAAATTGATTCAGCTTGAAACATAACTCTTTGAATTCATTCCATGCATTCGTATGCACACGTGAGCGCTCGGTATCAGCTGTGCATCGCCAGGTTGTGATTCTATGAACGAGGTTCAAGATATGTATTCTGTGTTTTGGTGATGGGCCAGTCTGGAGGACTTGAAGCCAGGTTTAGACCACATCTTAAGCTGGGTAGCTTCAGTTGTAACCTGTACATTTGGACTAATATGTCTGGTAATGTCCCTATGAGTGAAATTTATGGCTCGATGAGCGGTATAACGGCTTTGTGATGAGTATGATGTAACTGTGGGGTATGTTAAGACGATTTGAATGTGACGATAAGTGATTCCTTGAAATGTAAAAGAAGGCCATTGGGTGCTTTATTTTCGTTTTGATGTGACGTACAATCTCGAGTGTGAATATTTTGAAAGATCTTTCACTTTGTTAAATTTTGGGGCAAATTAATTCTCATGTTTTGTCAATGAATTTGGACTAAAGAAGAGTAAGTGATTGTGTAGTAATTGTGGTTGTGAATGGGTATTTCTGATGATGATAGCTCGAGAAAGATAATCTTCGAAGAGACTTAGAGTCGATAACATTCTGTTAGTTCCGGTACGACAGAGATGCGTTTCGAGTTGATGCAGCAATTGGGCAGCAAAATATGAGGGAACACATGACGGGAAGCGTTTTGCTGTGGTTGAAATACTAGCAGGTTAAGTAGGGGAAGTGGAGTTTGAGAAGTTGCTTAAAGGAAATGGTTAATCGAAGGATGGAAAATTTTAAGTTAGAAAAGTTGACCGGATATGGACTTATGTGTAAATGACCTCGGAATAAAGTTTTGATAATTTCAATAGCTCCGTATGGTGATTTTGGACTTAGGAGCGTGTTCGGAAATTTTTTTGGAAGCCCGTAGCTAAATTAGGCTTGAAATGGCTATAATGGAAATTTAAGTTTGAAGGTTTGACCGGGGAGTTGACTTTTTGATATCGGAGTCGAAATCTGATTTTGAAAATTTGAATACCTCCGTTATGTCATTTATGACTTGTGTGCAAAATTTGAGGCCAATCGGACGTGAATTGATACGTTCCAGCGTCGTTTGTAGAAATAGAAAGTTTTGAAGTTCATTAGGCTTGAATCTATGTGTGATTCATGTTTTTAGTGTTGTTTGAGGTGATTTGAGGATTCGACTAAGTCCGTATGATATTTTATGACTTGTTGGTATATCTGGTTGAGGTCCCGAGGGGCTCGGGGTGAGTTTGGGATGGTTAACGGATCATTTGTGGCCTTGGTGAGATTGCTGGTATCTGTTGCTGTATTTTTCGGATTTTCTCTTTTGCGTTCGCGAGTGGGCTCTCGTGTTCGCGAAGAGGAATTTCAGGCAGGCAGGATTTACTCTTCGCGTTCGCGAAGAGGAGCTGGGTTGTGCATCACGTTCGTGAAGGAAAAAATAGTGGGCATGGGTTTTTGCCTTCGCGTTCGCGAAGAAGGGCTCTCTAAAGCATCGCGTTCGCGAGCAGTGTCTCGCATTCGCGAAGAGCAAATGTTGGGCAGCACATTTTGTGCTTCGCGAACGCGAGGGACCTGTCGCGTTCGCGAAGAAGAGAGGTCTGGACAGAGAGTTTAAGTTCTGAAAATGGGACTTTGTCCCATTTTCAGTTTTTGACGGATTTGAGCTCGGGAAGAGGCGATATTCGGAAGTTTTTCAAGGAAAATAACGGGATAAGTGTTCTTAACTCAATATTGGTTAAATTACCCGAATCCATGGTTGTTTTTATCATTTAATTGGCGAATTAAATTAGAAAAGTTTGAAAACCCAATTAGTTTAAATTGAAGATTTGAGGGTCGAGTTGGGGTCAGATTTTGATAAAATTGGTGTGGTTAGACTCGTGGTTGAATGAGCGTGCACCGAGGGGATTGTGACTTGGTCCGTCCCGGAAAAACTGTAAAGTTGAATAATTTGTTGTTAGCTATATGCTCTCTATGTGTTGATAAGATTTGACTGTAAATCATGTTAGAAATCATGCTTAGGCTATGTGATAGTACTGTTGGGACCCATAGAGGTCGCGTACTTGTTGAATTTCCTGCTAAATACTAAATGTACTCAGTCTCAGGTTTTACTTGCACATTTTATCTCAGTCTCTGTTATTATTATTAATACATCATATTATTGTTGTTTGGGCTGATTTCATGATTAATGAGATCTCGAGAGACTAGAGAGATTTATGACTGAGAGAGGTCGAGAGCCTGATTGTGAGATATTGATATCATAACACGTGAGTTGGCCGTGCAGATTCTTATATTATACTATAGCACGTGAGTTGGCCGTGCAGATCCAGATATTTATATTATGGCACGTGAGTTGTCCGTGCAGATTATAGCGCTTGGGCTGTAGGAGCCTCCCCGGAGTCTGTACACCCCCAGTGAGTGCGGGTACCCATTGAGAGTGAGTGATGAGGGCTGGCAGCCCAGAGAGTGATGAGGGCTGGGAGCCCACTGAGTGATTGTTGTCCTAAGAGGTTGTACTTGATTTCCATTTGTTGTTGCACTTAGTTGCTATCTGTCATTATTGTGAAATCTCTGAAAGATTATTGATATACGGATTACATGAATAGGAACTGTATAAAAATTGATTTGACATTAAACTGCCAGATTTGATAGCATGTCTATTCTTTGCTGGAATTACTGGAAATGAACCATAACTATGTAGCTCGTTACTATCTTCAGTTCCTTATTTATTATTGTTACTTGCTAAGTTGGTTGTACTCATACTACACTATGCACTTCGTGTGCAGATCCAGGTATTCTCGAACATAGCGGGTGTTGATCCTTTCGCACAGTTGATTTTCAGGAGGTTTTGAGGTAGCTGCCGTATTTCGCAGACCTTGTCTCTCCTTCTCTTTCTCTTTGTTTACTGTATTTGGTCTCAGACTATTATAGACTATATTTTCCAAACTTGTATTCATATTAGATACTCATGTACTCAGTGACACCGGGTTTTGGGAGTATTTATATTTGTACTTGTGAGATTTCTTCCGCTGAATTTAATCATTATGTTTTTAAATTTAAAAGATATGTGGTTTATTGAAATTGTCGGCTTGCCTAGTATTGAGATAGACGACATCACAACGGGTAAGATTTTGGGTCGTGACAGAAGCATGAAATAATATTGTGAAAATTGCATCAGAAATGTAATACTCCCTTCCATCCAATTTGTTTTAACTGCTTGACTTGATTTTAAATAAGAAAAAAGACTTTTAACACGACATCCAAATAGACTTAAAATAAAAAAATTATTGTTCGTATATCATTAAGGGTAAGAATAAGATACACAGATTAAAAAGTTTTGATACATAAAAAGGTGTCAATCTGTAGCCGGACAAAAAAGAATTTGGGGAGGATGGAGTGTAAATTGTCCTACTGAAGTTAATTTACAAGGTTTCCAAAATATGCTATGAAAATGGGGGAATTTTAGCAAATACTCATGCGGAGGAAACTATTTACCCGTCCCTACTCATGCCTTTTTTCCATACCTATTATTTTTTAATACGCATCCAAATGAAGTAAGACTAAGCTACTTAAACCAAGCCAATTCAAGTCAAGCCAAACCAAGTCAGGTCAAGTCAAGCCAAGCCAAACAAAGCCAAACCAAGATCAAACTAAGCTAAGTCAAATAGGTAAAAAAGTTTGGGTTGGTCAAATGGGTAGAAAAGAGTTTATTTTATGCTCAATGAGTATTTTGCATAAATTGTTCATAAAAATAAATATGAAGCCCTTTAACTTAATGGAACACAAATGGATAAAGTTATTTCTTTTCCAATGTAAATTTTTATAATTTTTTTCATTATCAGGTCAGTTTAACTTGTGTGTGTTTGTGTTATAAGCAAACATAATGTAAACCCAACAGAATTCTAAGATTTGAATAATGAATAAAATATTTTTACTATCTATTTCTTAAGTCCATTGGTTGAATAAAGTTTTGTCAACTGTTCTATGTCATTAAGAAAGATTGGGCATTATTCTACCAAGATAATTACATTTTTCGCGTGCCAGGCACGTGCCCATTGCTACTACTATATAAATTTAGTGAACTTTACTATCATCTTTCTTCTAGATTTCATGGTGTTCCTATTTTTCTTATGATTGTTGTGGTGATACTAATATTTACTAATATTGTCTCCCTTTGCTTTGCATCTTTCTTCTGGATTTCATGGTGTTCCTATTTATCCTATGATTGTTGTTGTGATACTAATATTGTCTCTTTTTTATCATTTTGTCTTTTTATTTTTTTGAGCCGAGGGTCTTTCGGAAACAGCCTCTCTACTCCTTCGGAATATGGGTAAGGTCTGCGTACACACTACCCTCCCCAGACCCCATTAGTGAGATTTTACTGTGTCGTCGTCGTTGTTGTACCTTTCATACAAGTATTAAACTACAACTAGTTTCCTTAGTTATTAATCTATAAAGGTGGTCGTATTGGGTACCAACACATCCACCTATATATTCTAACCAAAATCTTTGTTGTGGTTTAGAATAATTTAGACTAGTATTGAGAGAAAACATACAAGAACCAAAGTGGAACTTTTATTTTGGTTCAAAAGATAACTTATACTATTAGGAACTGCCTAGACCTAGACAAAGCTTTAAGTCAAAAGCTTCCCTCCTCTTCTCTCCTCCCCCTCCCCCACCTAGATCTTCTCCAACGAAAAGACTAATATGTGATTTTCTAAAAACAAATGCTAAAGAAAAGTTAATATTTATACTTTCCGTTCACTTCTGCAACTTGAAGGAAGGGTTAGTCTTTTGTGGGGTATTAGTACTAAGTACCAACAATGCAGCAATTGTTTTAAGTGTTTTCTCAAACGAAAGTGCAACAACTGCGCAGAAAAAGGAAGCGTTTTAGTTTAAATTACAGATAACTTCAAACGTTCTAAATTTATCCAAGTACAAACCCTCTATAAAAGGCACACAATTTTCCTAAATACTACGTACAATATTATCACAGAAAATTATCAAACGACATCCTTGACCATATTGTTTCAGTTAAAGAAAACCTTTACCCCCAATACCATTGCACCACCAAATATGCTAAGTTATTACCACCGTTAAATGCGGTAGAATATATGAAATTTCTCCGTCCTTAATCAAAGGTTTCACTTTTAAATTCTGGGAGTGAAGAAATCCTTAGTAGAGAGCGTATCTTTTTGATGGCCGTGACACAAGGTGAATCTAAATTAGTCAAATCAATGAGTACTAGATCGTTAAATTAAAAGAACATACGTTTGAAATAATTTAGCAAATATTTTAAAAGGCTAAAACATGTGTTACTGCCCCTAATATTTGATTTGCTCTTTTGTAATGTAAGCACGCTGATAGAAACCTCTTGGTAGCACTTTCTAATTTTATGTAATGATGCATATTACTATCTATAAAATTTCCTCTTTCAACTGAAAAATTCAAAAATAAAGTAAATTTGCTGGTCGGACTCAAAAGATTTCGTAATTCTAGGTCGTTGTGTTCTGCTTTGCTTTTCATCTCTAAGCGATTTGTCTAACGTTCTTATTCATTTGATCTTTCAACTGAATCTCTATGATCAAATAATGTCCGTCAATTCACTGCCTTCCCAATATATCTATACTATTTAATTAATGTTGATTATGTGGTCCAAATCTACAAGTTGTTTCGTGTTGTTTTTCTTTATGTTTATAAGGATATTTTGTGGGGGCAATTTCACTTTGTCTTGCCCATGCCATGTTAGGTTTGTGGTATCATTCTTCAGCGTGACATATATTTGCATATAAAGAAGAGCAACTCCACTCCCTATCCACCTTATCTTTGATGAATCCAACAGAAAAAACAAAAACCCAAAAAGGAAAAACCATTTGTAGTATTAAATTAAGATAAATAGAAAAAAGTTAACTTGTTCTACACAATTAACAAGAGATCTCACTTTTAATTCCTCAATCATCTTAAAATCTGCTTTTACTGGCCTTCTCCATGACGAACTGACAGAATAATATGTTGGGAACTGCTCTTTAGTCAATAGTCTCAATTTCCTCTAAAGTAATTGACAATGAAAAAAAAAAAAATTTATTTTAGGAATAGAATGTTTAAAAAGTGAGCTAGGTAACGATCGATCCCAAAAGAACAAGAAGCTTCATCTTTTTCGCTTTTAACTATTTTTTGTTTTGAGTAATGTGATCATTGACGAGCACAAAACACATTATAAAAAAAGCTCGTGTTGGGTCAAAGATAATATAAATAGTATTGTCTCCACAGGATTGAATTAAACAATGTTCTAGTAATTCTTGGTTTCACTCTGTTCAGGATGACAACAACAACAACAACAACAACCACCCAGTATAATCCAACTAGTGAGGTCTAGGGAGGATAGTGTGTACGCAGACCTTACCCTTACCCTGGGGTAGAGAGACTGTTTCCGATAGACGCATCCCTCCCTTTAAGAACTCTCTACCTTGCTCTTGGGGTGACTCGAACTCACAACCTCTTGGTTATGAATAACTCTTTAATTTGAGATGGTTAAAAAAACCATAAGTAGCATACTAAATTTATGAAATTAATTAAGATCAATCACAGAAAACTTGAGATTTGAGCTTCTGTCGAATGAACTCAATATCTATCGAATAAACCAGTGATATGCACAGTGAAAATATGTAAGAACACGTTAATAAGAATAGTCTTCAAAAATAAATTTCACGAATATTTTTCTAACTCAATATAATGCACTTGATAATTTAAAAAGCTCTCACGATTGCTTAGGAGAATCATAATATGAAATAAACAAGATAATGCAAGATGTTCACTAATTTATTCTCTTTTGATTAAATAAAGTAGTACATAACTCTGCAATTCAATTCAGAAGTCATCAACGAATTCAAACAAATAAAAAAATAGTTAAATTCATAGATAACAATCAAAATATCACGTCTATCACAATTCTAAGGTAAACTACTCCGTAGATGTGGAGGAGTTTACCACAGATAAGTTTGAAGAAACAGAAAACATTAAGATTAATGTTACAATTCGAACTCCCGTATTGAATCGATCGTTGGTTGAAAACTGATGAATTCATGTGTTTTCACGCCTTAGCCACTCTCCCAATCTGTCCTAGGTCGAATCAACCTTCAAAATTATATTTAGGAAGTATTTATACCATGTACATATCGTGTCCCTTTTTTCTCGCGAAAGCGGGTTTTGACATGTGACAACGCTTTTAAATGAGTATTAAAAGTGAAGAGTCGCCACCTAACAATTTTAAGGTGCGTTGGGGCTCCTATTTGCGAGTAACTCTGATTAGAACTAGTCTATGTCACCAAAGATCGGGTAAGGGCTCAAATTACCTCAAAGAGAAGGTGTTAGGCACTCTTCGAGGTCCACAGCTGTGGGTCTCGGCCGAAGTTTAAACTATGTGGGATTATCAGATTACAATTGTCCTAAATGATCATATAAGTGAAGGAAGACAAGGTATTTAAAGATTCTATTGTGAACGAATGTAAAAGAAATCAAGCAACAATTAAACTATATAGATGATTAATACTAGTCTTTTGAGGTCACATGGCACCACTTAACTATTCTATATTTGATGACTAAGTGTGAACAACAAGCATATGAAAGGGGGGAGGGGGTGAGGGTCCTAAGTTTTTTTACCCAAAAAGATCACCCTATACAACATAAATAATACTTCAGAATCCCCTTAAGGCAGGTATTGCTCATATTATTCAACGGGCACAAACTATCATCTCCTGCTACCCGATTACTTTATTAAAGTTGTTTACTTAAAGGCGCTCTAATTCGATTCTAGGTCGTATCCTATGCGTGCACTACCCGTCCCATGCCTATGGTCCAGGAGGCTTTGGACCTATTATTACGCGGTTCTAGACTCTACTTAGGATGCTAAAAATGGTAAAACTAGCGCACATTCAAACACATATAGGACTTCACATAAATGCAACAAAAGGCTCAAGTTAAACCCCACATATAAATAGTGAATGCACGCGGCAGATTAGGCAGTAGACAATTTCAGAATTAAGAAGCATTATAGTCGTTAAGTCCTATAGCCATGGCTTCTAGGTGATTATGATTTTCAGCGTTGTACATGCAACATTGCAGCTTTAGGCTAACAGATTTGTATATTAAAGGCGTTACAGGTCCTATAGACGTAATCTCTACTTGTTCGTACGATGAGGCAGTAAAACTGTTTGAAAACTCTGAATTTACGACATTGATTTTATAGACATACTGTCTAAGATAAGTAAGAGCATCCTATAGGTAGGATTTCTAACGGTTGACAATTGAAATTGGTTTTAACACTTTATCCCTATAGGCATATTTTCTAGGCGGGCAGTGTAATTATAATAGCAACAATGACAGTTAATTAATCAATTAAGGTCCTATAGACATGATATATAGATAAATATCAATAGGAGCAGGTCTTTATCGCTTAACGCGATCCTATAGGCATGATATCTAACACATGGCAATAGAGAAAATTGAATAAATAACCAATGATATTGGAATACAATAGGCAGCTAATAACGTATAGGAGTGGAGCATGTGAACAAGTGAAGCACTCAGGTCCTATAGGCATATTATCTAATAAGACGTAGAAATAGAGCATGTTGAGCAAAATGAAACACTTAGATCCTATAGGCATGTTTTCTACCCTTTCATGCGAGAATTAAAGTATCCCAGCTTCCCACTTTTTACTAATTCCCAGCTATTGTTATTACAAATTATTACATTCCCAAAATGAAAGAATGCATGCTCAAACGTTACAAACTAAAATGAATACTGGCCCAATAAATAGTTTCAAGCCCAAAGAAAATTACCCAGTGATGTTTCAAGGCCTACGGCAGGATTATAAGCAGCAGACCCAGTTCCCAGGCTCACCAAGGTATTAGAGGGTGTGAATTACAAGGTTCAACTCATACATGGACCAACACGGGTCCCAAATTGGAGACTTACTCACCCAACAGTTGCAGATGAACCAAACTTAACCCCACGAGTCAACAAACCACACATGGAAAACTAAAACAGCTTTGAGGCCTACTAACAACGGTTTTCATTAAGACATAAAGATAGGATCATAGAACATGTTGACAGGGCACACATAGATAGGTTCATGCTACATTTCTAGAAGCTAAGGGGGACAAGATTGACCAACGTAGGATAGCAAACTATTTCAATAGGGGTTTCAAACAAAACATAGCCAGAACTAGCCTAGAACACTCCCAAACAGGGGATCTGATCATGAAAGCTGAGGGATTGGTAGAGAACATCCTCAATATGGTAAGTTTAACATGGAAACTAACAATATAGGTTCATGGTTGAGCAATTACTTAACATGAAAAATTATCATGCTGAACATTAATCACAATACAAGAGACATATCAAACTTCAATAGTATGAGGAGCAAGCATCAAATCTAGTGCTCTTTATCCACGTGTGGTGAAAGAAGGCTAGCTATAAGGCTTATTCCTAAGGTCTTGTGATGAACAATGCAAGATTTTAGCAAGTCAACAAATACACAATAGAATCACAAATGAGTGATAACAGGTCCTAATGAACAACAAGACCAGTAGAGTAACTAGTTAAGCATGGATGCCTGAGCATGAATTAAATTACTTCCTAAGCATGAGTTTGGTTGACATAACAATCCAGAACAGGGCAGAGAGGCAAACTCATTATTGACAACAAACATCATCATAACATAGTAGACTAAACATGTTTAGTAGAACCAGAATTCATAGTAGGCAAAGACACATTAAGACCTAGATTGTCACATAAAGGCTAGATATTGCATCTCACCTTAAGTAGTATTAAACAACACAAGATTGAACTGGCATGGAACACACATTAAAGCTCACAATTGGCTGATACCATAGTTAGGAATTGGTCATAGTAGAGTATCAGATACATTAGAATACATTGGAGAGTGATTCTACGGTCCACTCTGTGGCCGCATAAGTGGTCTGCGGACTGCAGACTTGTCACAGACAAGTCTAGACCATTCCAGTTTTGGTATCACTTTCACGGTCCATTTTGCGGGCCGCATATATGTTTTGCGGTCCATTCTGCGACCGAAGACCTGAGTTTAGAGGGTCTATTTTCTTATTTTTATATCCCAATGCCATTTTGATAAATAACCTAAGGTCTCATTGTGAAGCAAATGTCTGATGAGTTTAAGAGAGGTAAAAGTATTTTAGAGAGAGAAGAAGGAAATCTAGCATTCTAATCACCCATTCTTGCACCAATCTTCAAGAATCAAGGAAGCCAATCACTAGATTATCATCTATCCGGGTAATTCCTACTCCTAATCTTTCATGCAAGAGGTTATGAGTTCAAGTATATTGTGGGAATGGAAATGGGCTATGCAAGTGACAATAGGTTGTAGTATGTGGGGTTAATGAACCATTTTGGTTAGTTTCTTATTGAAATTGGTTGAGGGAGGAAGGGATTACCATTGTAGAGCTTTGTAGTCTATTTTGTATACTAGGTGTTTGACAAAATTCTTAAGAGAGTTACACCCTGGGAATCCTTCCAATTATTAACCGCTTTTCGCTATCTTCCTATAGATTGTTATTGTTAGAAGTGTTGGGGCATTGTAGTAACTTAAGGAAAGCTCAAACAAGGTATGTTGGCTAAACTCCTCTTTTAGAATCGAATTTCATGATGTTCTCGTAAGTTTCAAGTATGGTTGGCCCAAGTTCCTAAATCCCATATTTCAAGTTATTCCTTATATATTCGACTATTCCGAATAAGTTGTGTTGAAAGACATGTACTAGTTATTCCGAGTTATTCCGTATTGTGCTCTCCTTCGGGGATGTACTCAAACTATTCCGACTTATTCTGTATTGTGCTCTCCTTCGGGGATGTACTCAAACGTGGCAAATGTATCGGAATATCACGATCTCCAATCATGTTTTCATTGGAAGTTATTATGCCAAGTTGTGAAAGAAAACTCAATGTGCTAAGATTCTTATTGTTATATACATATTAAATCTCGATTTCCATGTGTCCTTATTGTTGATAAACCATGACTAAGTTCGGAAGTGGAAGAAGTAAGAGTGAGGTATAAAATGTGGCTATGGTTGCCGTAACTAGATCACTTGAAATGAATTCGTGTTTCAATCGTAAATCACCATGCTCTCATATATAAGTAATTCCAATGTGACTTGAGTTCTCACCTACTCACGAGCTGAAATTGTATATTGCCCTTTTGGCAAAAAGTATTTCAAAAATAAATGGTGTATTGCTCGTTTATGATTTTAACGTGTGTTTCTATTGCTGGTCAGTTTGCCCCATTCTTTGGGAAGAAACCTATTGTGTTTAAAGTTTCCATTATTAATGAATTTGAAGTTATGGTTCCAGAATATTCTATATGCTGATGTTGAGATGATGATCCTTGAAAGTAAAGGAATGAAAGTGCGGAATCGTGCCTTGAATGGGGAATCATATGAATATGGTTGAAAATTTAATAAAACTACATATGGTGTTAAAGGTCATGAGATGAATGTATTTGTATTTCTGTTTCCTTTGTGTGTAAAACAAATGTTCTTTTTTGGAAGTATCGTTAGTCACCGAGGAAGGGTAGGTTGACATAACCTAACTTTGGAATACACCTCCATCCACACACATTAGGGTGAGCCGGTAGGGCCGCTTTGTGTAGAGATTGTGCTTGTGATTACACCTCCATCCGCACACATTGGGGTGAGGCGGCATGGCCGCTTTGTGTAGAGATTGTGATTGTGAATACACCTCCACCCGCATACATTGGGGTGAGGAGGCAAGGCCGCTTTGTGTAGAGATTGTGATTACCCCTCCACATGTACATATTGGGGTGAGACGGTAGGGCCTCTTTGTGTAGATCGAATGACTTGGGTGAGACGGCCTAGCCGATCAGGCCGTGATCGGACTCCGTGCTAAAATACAGTGGTATATTGGTAGTAATGATCTCCCAACCAAAAATATATATTATATCCGTATTTTGAAAATTATTATGTTTTAAACTTTTCATTTGGATATTGTAGATAGTTTTTCCCCTTCTTATATTGACATTCTATTTCAAAAGAGGTCATTTAGGATTACATACTAGTACTATTCCATATGTACTAACGTCCCGTTTGCCGGGGCGTTGCATCTTCAATGGATTCAGGTGGTTCATCAGCGAGGGGTTTCGATCCTCGTTAGCAGTTACTCTCTATGTCGTCATGACACCGTACCCGGCCTCTAGAGGTCTCGGTTGTACCCATCCTAAATAGGACTTGGCATACCGGCCCTCAAGAGGACATGGTAATATCTCATATCACATCATTCTGTACCCGACCTTATAGAGGACTCGGTCATGCCCAACAGATTAGTGATTGCACAATAGATGTCGTACCCGTCCAACTATATCACGACTCGGTAAAGTAAAATAAATACATATATATATATATAAGTGTAATGAAAGACCAATCACAAGAGGTTGTCACGCCTCAATCTCGGAGAGCGCGACCGACGCTCAATAGAGTTGCCTCGGTTGAGCAAGCTTGCAGAGTGCCGTCTACACAATTCACCCATGAATAAAGAGAAGAATATATTCCATTAATTAGAAAGTAAGAGGCCATGTGAATAACACCAGTTCATTTCCATTAGTTACATCATTAACAAGTCTCCAAAACAGTATATTGTATAATCATAGTTAAAGTGGAACAGATAGTACGATTACATCATGTTTAGTTTAACCTTCCCAAAAACAGATACAACCCACACCATGTATACAGAGCCTCTAATAGAACTAAAAGAGTGCTACGACTGTGCCGGCAATAAGGCCCCGACTATATACCTCAAACACAATGTACAAAGGACAAGAGATACTGGACCCCGAAATGAAGTGGGTCTCACCAAGTTAGCTGAGGAGAGGGTGTGCTGCTATCACTGATCAGTACCACCTGCTATGGAACCACCTATATACATTAAAGATGCAGCGCCCCCGGCAAAAAGGACGTTAGTACATATGGAATTGTACTAGTATGTAATTCTAAACACCTTCTCAATAGAACGAGTAACAACAAACGGAGAAAGAAACATGAAATCAATAAAAGAATCAAATAGTATCAAGGTGTCAAGTTAGGGGAAAGGCAAATTTCAAGTAAGTTCCAATATTTTTAAGTTGGGAGATATTTAGCACCGATACACCACCGTGTTTTAGCACGGAGTCCGATCTCAGTCCGACCGGCTAAGCTGTCTCACCCTGAGACATCCACTCACAATACCACCATATATGCGGCATGGCATCCGATCTCATCCCGACCTGCTAAGCCGTCTTGCCACAATGCCGTGTGGGTCGACATCACATCATATCTCGCTAGCAACAATCTTATTCCATATAAGGGAAAACATCTCAACACATCAATCTCATCCCATTTAAGGGAAAACAATCTCATCATATTAACAAGGGGATTTACCGCTCAATCACTCATATACCGTCACGTGTAGTTTTGGGGTTAGGTTATTATGACCTACCCTTACTCGGTGGCTAATCGATACTCCTAAAGCATTTACTATTAGAAGGATTTACCACATATTTCGTAATATTTTTCATATCATTCATTTCCTTGGCACCAATGGCCATGACGCAATATCATTCTTGGCACGTTGGCCGCACATCATATTTCATGTTCTCTTCTTACACTTTAAAATATCATCATGGATAATCAAAAACAAGGCCTTTCAAATTAAGACTTTAAACACATATTTGAGCAATTTAGGGTCTTAGGAACATGTGATTTCTTACACAATTCGACATTATAGCTTTCATTAGAAACACGTTTTAAATCATAACATAATAACATACAGCCCATACTTAAACCACATTCTCAAACAGTAACTCAACATAACAAGAATATTTAGAACACATATTGAACGCACATTTATTTTAACAGAAGGCTTATTTGGAATAATCAATTTATAAGGAGCATCACGAGACTTACAAGGCCGTTGTGGGGTTCAATTATAAAAGAGGAGTTTAGCCAACATACCTCGCTTTGAGCTTTCCTTAATTCACTACACAGTTCCGAAAATCCTAGCAACTTTGATCTATTCAGAGATATGGCAAAATTGAATACAAATTAGGAAGAAGTTCATGTTTCAAGCTCATTTGAGTATTTTATCGAACACTAGGTGGGCATTATTATTTCTAGCTTCTCCTATGGAGGATTTCCTTCACCCCACAACCTAAGGTCTACCCATTTGAGTTCAACTACCTTCCCACAACTCATGAATGTACATGCATGTATAAAAAGTAACTCTCATCCTCAAAACATTCCTCTCCATTACCTATTCCCAAATAAAATTTCGAAATTGAGGGTTAGGGCTAGAATCTTACCTCTTGGTTGAAGACCTTGTGAGCTTTCTTGTTGAATTTCAAGTCCTAAGCAAGATTTTTGAGGAACAATTAGCTTAGGGATTTCACCTCTCACTCTAAGGCACTCCCTCTCTCTAGAAATACCAGATATCCCCTTCAGAAATGGTCCCTTACGTCTAATTATCGAGATAGGGCCGGGTTAAAAAGATAGAAAAAATAAAGCCCCGTTGCAGATCTGTTGTAGTATATGTGACCGCATAACGCTTCAACGGTCCGCCGAATGGACCGCATGATGGCCCTCCGGAATTGACCGGTCTGCGGTCGCATAATGCACCGCAAAACTTTCCTCCAGAAAGTTTTGTATTGGATCTGCGATGGGTTGTTTGGCCTGCAAAATTATCATGCGGCTTCATAATGGTCTAAATATTTTTTCCAAATTTCTGCTTCAGTCTGCGGCAGATCTGCTATCCGCAGATTAGTTATGCGACCGCAGAATGGACTGTAGAAATGTCCTGCAACTCAAAAAGTCCGAACCGTATGCATAAGTCTACTTTGGCACCGTGAAACCCCGGGTTTTAGGTAAACCTTTACGGGGCCTTACAGAGGTAACACAAATCCGAAAATAAATTTGCCACCGGAAGGAAACACACAAGAACATGATCAAGTTTTTATCAAGGAAGACTTAGGACTATTCAATCATGCGATACGAGGATCATTTCAAAAGAAGCATCTACATCAAGTCATGTCAGGAAGGAAAATAATACTACATACCTTATTGAAGATACTAATTGCACTCCCCAGATTCTTACATGTTCTATGGTGATTATCTTTAAGCACAAGAATTCCTTCTCAGTTTTGAGATTTCTTCACTTTCAAGGAGTCTCTAACAGCAACACAACAAGAAATAGGATTGATGAGATGATGATCATGCGATTCTTCACATTAACTTCACTAGGTTCATTTTTGATTTAGCCTTGGATCATATGAGGATTTATAGAGAGAGTTCTGGAATTATTTTGAGAGAGTTTTGAGCTGACGAATCCTGTAGAATAAGAGAGAAAGAAGTTGTACAGCTTTTTATAGCATGTCTGGAATAATATAAGTTCCACCGCCTCAAGAGTGAAAACTGGGTCGCCCCGCACTGGCCAGCGCCCGGTTGGCAGCTAGAGTCGTCTCGCGAAAATTTACGAGTATATCTCTATCACATCTGCCCAAAATTTCGACAAAACTATGAACACCATTGATGTCAAAAGGGTGGGGTGTAATATTCTCAAACCTCAGGCTCGATCCCAGTAGATTTTCTTGGGTATCTACTTAGACTGCAGAATTCCATATTGTCTATTTTAGTTCTAAAAGAACGTTTTACTCTAGAATCAAATTCTCTAAATAGAAATTATGTAAGAAGTACAAAATACTAACCTTTAAGCTCAAATATGATTAAAGTATGGTCAACAATAGGTAAAGCAAAATATATATTTCTAGCCTACCATCAACACCCCACACTTAGATTATTTCTTGTCCTCGAGCAAAATAAATTTGTCACAACCCAAAATCCCACCAAAAGGTCGTGATGTCGCTTAACCCGCTTGCTAGGCAAGCCAACACTCAATCAATCATAAATAAAGCAAATTATCTTAATCTTTAACAGAATCATGATATATTATGAAAGCAGAAATAGTTTCAAAACAAATGCCATTAATATAATTATTTGAGACATGGTCTAAACACGACCACAATTGTCTACAATGCCCAAAACTCTATGTCACAACTATCACAAGCATCTAATAAGGAAAAAGAGTATAAACTAAATAATAATATTTTCCTAAAAGAAATAGGAAGAATGAATGGATAAGTAGGTAGAGGGACTCCATGCGCTACAAATAGGATCAAATAAAGCACTCATCGCGAAATCTGCACAAATATCTCTTGCTCTACTGTATGAACAACACTAATACCAACCTCAAAACGTGCACATAAATGTGCATAAGCATAGTATAAGTACAAAATTAGGACATCCAGTCAATATTAAGTCTAGCCTTAAAGAAGTAGTGGCGAGGCATCGACATCAACACTTACTAATAATACAATAATCAGGTAAAAGCATGAATAAGATACAAAATAAAGCATGGTATCATCAAATGAGTATAAAAGCTTGAAACACATTTCATGCGGAATTTACGCATGCTTTACAGATAAAGACGATCAAATAAGACATCAAAACCTCAATCCTCATATCAAGACATGATACATGTCAACAATATTTATATAAAACTGCAGCATGATTCAAAATCGATATATGCATGCTCAGGATCCTTTCTCAACACCTCATAGCGTAAATCCATGTGCTTGACAAATGCCACGTGTCCAAACAAGTACCAAAAATTATGGGTGCATACGCTCAAAGGGCCCAAGGTAATATGGGTAATCACCTAACTTAGGAGGGACATATCCATATATTCAAGTGTTGATTATTTTACAACTAATAATCAATAACCAATAATCAATATTCGCTCATAGTGTCCGTAGTGCCAAAATTATCAACTTTCCTCAATAACCAACTCTCTTTCGTGCATATATATATATATATATATATATATATATATATATATATATATATATATATATATATATATATATATATATATATATATAGAGAGAGAGAGAGAGAGAGAGAGAGAGAGAGAGAGAGAGAGAGAGAGAGAGAGAGAGCTAAAAGATGGCTATGACTAATTATGTAATTTAATTTATCACAATGACTTAATAAGTTATTTATTACAAGTTTAATTATATTATTGAGCATGAGTCGTTTAAGGGATAGAAACCACCAAATTATGGAGCAAATAAAATAAGTGTAACATGGCAAAATAGTCCTTTATGCCCAATCAACAAGGCATAGCCTTATGCATGCTCCTAAATCATAATTATGAATTATCATGTAGTCATAGAATCAACTGAAATATGGATAATAACTTCACACAATCTCAACATAGCATAACTTAAGTCACTACCACCGGATATGATCAAAACCTAGCTACTTATATACGCCCATCAGCTCGCATATACACGACTCCTAAATCATGCAACAAGTAGTAAATAGATCAAATATGGGGTGAAATCCCTCATACAAGGATAGACAAGAGACTTACTTCCACCTGGTAGGCTTAAAGCAACCAACAATCTCCTAACCATACACATCCAACTCCAAACGACTCGAAGCTAGTCAAATACAACTCAATAATGTCAAGCAAATCCACATGAATTAATTACAAACAATAAAGTTTCAATATTTAATCAAATCCCCAAAAGTCAATAAAAGTCAACACAAGCCCACATGATCAAAATCCGAGTCAAGGGGTAGATCCTGACTGCCCATAACCCCACAAGTCCAAATATGTTATTAGATTCCAAAACCGTCTAAATCGATCCTCAAATATCTAAAATATAACCTCTTAATTGCGGACAAAAACCCAAATTTTACTTTAAAATTCCAAGTTTTAGGTATAAAAATTTATGAGGAATCAAGATATAAAGTCAAATCCAAGTAAAATTTCTTACCTCAAATGTAGTAGTAAAACTGCTCTTCAAAATCTCCACCTCTCAAATTCTAGGGTTCAAAATTTGAGAGAATGGGTAAAATCCCGAAATAAATCACTTAAGTGATCTGCCCAAGCATGCCCTTTGTGATTGCTGTCCAAAGCTTCGCGATCGCGAAGCACAAAAGTTCTGCTGCCCAAGAACATTCTAGACAATTGCGTCTGAAACCCCGCAACTGCAAAAGCCAACCACCTAACCCTTTGCGAACGTTAGCTCTCCTTCATGAACGTGAAGGCCAACCCCACTCAGCCAGGCTCTGTCACTACGTGAACGTGAAGGCAAACTTCCCTCCTGACTCCATACCATCACAAACATAATCCCATGCACGCGATCCCAGTGCTTCTGCCCATGACAGTACGAGAACCCCTGATCGCGAATGCGATGAACAAAAGACCACTTGCCAACCTCCCCTATCCGCGAACACCAAAACATACCCGAGCCCCCTAGTACTCCGTCCAATCATAATATCAAGTACATATACCTAATTAAAACTTATCCAAGGGATCTAAATACCACAAATAATATCAAAATCAAGAATCCATGATCGAAATCCTTTTTTTAAGTTTCAAACATTTTAACTTCACCGAATGCGTCCGAATTACACTTAGGCATTTTGGATCACAACCAAACTTTTCACACAAATTCCAATGAATAACTGAACCTATCCAAAGTCCCGAAACACCAATCGAAACCCAATAACAAAAAAGTCAAGTCCCGGTCAAACTTACGAACTCTCCAAACCTTCAAATTGCCAACTTTCGGCAAATAGAGCCAAAGCCTTCTAGGAACCTCTGAATCCAAATTCAAACATATTCCTAAGTCCAAGATCACCATACGAACCTATTGGCACTATCAAACACAAATTGGAGGTTATTTACTCAAAAGTCAACCTTGGTCAACTCTAGCAACTTAAGGTTCCAAAGTGAGACTAAATGTCCCAAATCACTCTTAAATCTTCCTAAAGCCAAACCAATCTTCCTCATAGGTCACAAAACAACAAATAAACATACGAAAGCATCAAATAGGGGAATGAGGCTCAAATACACAAAATGACTGATCGGATCATTACATTCCCCCCCTTTTAAACAAATGTTTGTCCTCGAACGAATTTAGAGTCATACCTGGAATGCCAAAAAGATGAGGATATCTAATACGCATATGCTCGATCTCCCAAGTCTCTTCCTCGACTAGTTGACCTCTCTACTGAACCTTCGCTGATGCATTATCTTTTGACCTTAACTTCTGAACCATCCTATCCGAAATGACCACCGACCCTTCTTCATAAGCCGGATTCTCATCCAACTGCACTGAATTGAAATTCAACACATGTGACTTGTCTTCATAATACTTCTGAAGCATGAAAAAATGAAACATTGGATGAAATCATGACAAGTTGGGTGGCAAACCAAGTCTATAAGACACCTCACCAACACTCTCTAACATCTCAAAAGGATAAATATACCGAGGACTCAATTTGCCCTCCTTCCAAAATCTCATTACGCCCTTCATTACGTGAAACTCTAAGAATAACATCTCACCTTCTATGAAAGCTACATCACGAACCTTCTTATCAACATAACTCTTCTGCTTGGACTGCATTGTATGAAGTCATTCCCGAGTCAACTTCACCTTATCTAAAGCATCACAAACCAAATTTGTGCCCAGCAACCTAGCCTCACTAGGCTCAAACCAACCAACTGGAGAACGACACTACCACCCAAATAATGCCTCATACAGAGCTATCTAGATACTGGACTGGTAGTTAATGTTATAAGCAAACTCCACTATGGTAGGCACAAATCCCACTGGCCTTCGAAATCAATAACATAGGCTCTCAACATATTCTCAAGGATCTGAATAGTCTGCTCAAACTGCCTATCCGTATGAGGGTGAAATGTAGTACTCAGCTCGACCTGTGTGTAACTCACATTGAACGACTCTCCAAAAATGCAATGTAAACTGAGTGCCTCGATTTGATATGATAGAAACAGACACTCCATATAAGTAGGCAATCTTTCTGATGTAGATCTGAGCTAATTTCTCTAAAGTACAAGAAGTCCTGACCGAAATGTAATGTAGACTTGGTCAGTCTGCCCATAATGACCTAAACATCATCAAATCTCCTCAAAGTCCGTGGCAATCCTACCGCAAAGTCCATAGTAATATGCTCCCACTTTCACTATGGTATAACCAATCTCTGAGTCAAACCACCTAGTTTCTGATGCTCAAACTTGACTTGCTGGCAATTGAAACACCGCAAAAACATGCCGAATAATGTCCTTCTTTATCCCCCACCACTAATATGCTGATTGAAGTCACGATGAATCTTCGTAGCGTCTGGGTGAATAGAATACCGCGATATACAAGCCTTTTCAAGAATCAACTCCCTCAATCCATTCACATTCGGAACATAAATCTGACCATGAGGCCGCAATACAAACATCATCACCAATAACCACCTCCTTAGCACCACCTCGCAATACCGTGTCCCTAAGGATAATAAAATGAGGATCATCATACAGAGCCTTAATGCGCCCAAACAAAGATAACTATGTAACAACCCAAGCAAAAACTCTACTAGGCCTAGAAATATTCAATCTCACAAATCTGTTGGCCGTAAAAACCCAATAGGTTATTTTGAGTTCTAACTTCTCATTTCGTGATTTTAAACCTTATATAGGTTTATTATGACTTGCATGCGTAGTCTATTTTTTTCCAAAGTTTAAATGTGATGTTTCAAAGAAAGCTTGATTTTTGAACTTAAAAATGGTTGGAGTTGACCACGGTTGACATTGTTGGTAAACGACCTCGGATAGGTATTTTGACGATTCCGGTAGGTTTGTATGATGATTTTGGATTTGTACCCATATTTTGTTGGGGTCAGGATGACTCGAGGCCGTTTCGACTCTTATTGTGAAAAGTTAAAACATTGATGTTTTGAACTTTGAAATATTTGAGTTTTGATGCTTGATTCTTGATTCTTGATTTTAGACATTATCTTAATGTTTTGAGCTTGTGAGCGAGTTCTTATGATCTTATTATACTTGTGTGGATTTTTTGAGTAGGCCCGAGTGTGGGTGGAGGGGGGAGGCTCGTGTGAGTTTCGGATTGGTTCTGGATCATTTTTGGTCTTGATGTGTTAACTGGTATGCTGATGTTTCATAGTGCTTCATGATTGTGGAGCTTGTCTCGCAATCGCATAAGAATAATGTGCCTGGGGGTAGGTTTGTTCATCGCGACAACGTAGCAAGTACCACGATCACGTAGTATATTTTTGCACTAGGGGAAATGCTCTTTCCGATTGTGATGGTGGTCAAGCAAGCACATAGAAGGAGTTGGGGCCAGGGGACATTTGTTCTTCGTGAACGCAATGCTAGGATCACAAAAATGAAGACTTCCAGGCCTTTTGGGGGCAGAGGGATTTACCCTTCGCGAACGCGTAGGGTGTGCCACGAACGAGCTGGCTCGGGGAGTGGGGGGATTGCTTGCGCGGACGCAGTGGCCATTGACCCCTGGCCTTCACGAACGTGAAGAAAAAAGTTTGCCGAGGTATAAATAGTACTGAAAATTAGGATTTAGCCACTTTTTATCATTTTTCGGATCTAGATCACGGATTGAGGAGATTTTGGAAGAGGTTTTCATTCTAACTTTATTGGTTAGTTATTTTACCTAGTTTTGATTTATTTCCATGAATACCCATAGATTTGTATCCTTAAATTTAGTATTTTAAAGAGTCAAAATTGGGGGTTTGAGAAAAAACTTATGAGGGCTAATTTTGGGGATTTGGACCTCAATTTGAGGTGTAATCTTGATACAAATTATATATTTTTGACTTGGAGGAGAATAGTTAAATGATCTTAATTTTGGGTTTCGATCATGTGGGCCCGAGTTGATGTTTTGTTGAATTTTTCAAATATAATAATGATCAAACCTTTTTGATACTAGGATAGTTTCTAAAGCTTATTTTTGACTTATTTGAGAAATATTTTGACTAGATTTGGGTGGTTTTGAGGCTTGTTCTAAAGGGAACATTGTGTTGGATTGTTGATTTTATTCTGAAAAGAGGTACGTTCATGGTTAACCTTGATTTGAATGAATTATGACGTGATGGTCTATTTGCTATGTGATATATGGGTGGGGACCATATATACGCAAGGTAACGAGTGTATATGTATTGTAATGGGTTTAAGGATACGGGGTGTACTAGTTTATTTCACGCCTTTAATTATACCATGTCTTTACTTATTACTTGCTTTTACTTATTATGTGCTCTTACTTGATACATGCTTTTACTTAATATATACGCCTTCACTTGTTACATGCTTCTACTTACTTCATGCCATTATTTATCGAATGCCTTTACATGTTACATGCTCTTACATGTTATTAGATAGATGCCTTTACCTGCTTCATGCCTTTACTTACTTTATTGCATTTACTTGTTTCTTGTCTTACTCTACTATGCTAGATTGTGTGACCTTTAGATTGTTCTCGTGTTTAGGACTTATTGAAGTCGTTGTTGACATATATATTGTGAGGTTGTTCCTTGAACATTGAATTGTCTGACACTCTATGTCCGTTCCCGTATTTCCTTGGTGAATTATGCATTTTAGTTCCCTTTTATGTTATGTTGTGAGCATTGCTATATTTGGTTGTTTATTGTGTCTATTCATATGAATTGGTATATTAGGATCGAGTTGCATGCCATAATAGTGGTAGTTTATATTTATTGGGATCGGGGATGCAACGGTTCCTGTTATTGATATTGGGATCGGGTTGCGCGCCATAAAGGAGTTGTTATTGTTGGTATTGATACTGGGATCAGGTTGCACTCTGCAACAGATAGAAAATCTTGTAGTTATTCTTGGTTGTTGTTCTCAAATATGGTTTTGTGTTATAAGTTGTGCCATGATGTTAGTTCTAGCTTGTTATCCATTCTCTTAGTTAATTTTATGACATTACTCGTTTTTATATGTTGCCATTATTTTTCTACTTATTACTTGTATAGTTTTATAGTAGGTTTTTTGCCATAGCCTCGTCACTATCTCATCGAGGTTAGATTCGATACATATTGAGTGCATGGGGTCATTCTACTTATACTACACTTTTGCACTTCTTGTGCAGATCTTGGTATTGGTCCCAGCAGCGCTCACAGAGGTGGTTAGGTCAGACTATTCAGGAGACTTGAGGTAGTGCTGCATGGCATTCCCTGACCCTGGAGTCCCTTTCCGTTCCCTATTTACTATTTATTATACCAGACAATAATGTATTTTATTTGTAAAATTTTTGTCTAATACTCTTAATGGCTCATGTAGCTGTGAGATCAAATCTTGGCAATAGGTTTAGACACCATTCGGTTGTTCCCTTATCATATATTTATGAGATTTCTTTCTTTATTTTTATTATAATGTTATTAACTATTAAACTTGTTTTGCTTATTATTGCTAAATTATGGCTTACCTAGCAAGTGGTGTTAGGCGCCATCATGACCCCATGGTTGTGATTTTGGGTCGTGATAAATTGGAATCGAGAGTAGGTTGCATTGGTCTCCCAAGTCACGATCAATCTTGATAGAATCTTGAGGATCGGTACTGAGACTTCTGTACTTATCTTCGAGAGTTTATGAGGCTTTAGGAAATTTCACTTTCTTTTTTTCTCTATCGTGCGGTTTTGTTCTGTCCTAAAATTGAATTTTTATTCTCTTATTCTCTCACAGATGGTGAGGAAACGTACTTCAGCCAGAGCCGAGAAAGAGCCAAAGCCCTAGATTGCGGCCACTACCACTGGTAGTAGCCGGGCAGGGGCAGAGGTAGAGAAAACTCTAGTGAACAAATGACAATACCTATAGTGGAGCCTCAACTAGCTCCGCATGTTGAATTTCTAGTTCAGGTCAATCCGGTTAGAACAGCTCAGGTTCCCGAGGGGTTTATTACTACCGCAGTGCTTCCGGATGCCCTAGTCCACGTGGTTGGCCTTATAGAGAGGATGGTTAAAGCTGGTGTGCTTCCTATGGAACCAACCAATTCTTAGGCCGGGGAAGGAATTCAGACCCCCGCTACTCCCAGACGGCCCATGGTTATCAGACCCCGGGAGTGCTACTAGTGGGAGTGGTTCAACCTGTTATTGCCGCGCAACTTGAGGTTAGGCCTGCGATGTCAGCTGATGAGATAAAGAAGATTGATAGGTTCATGAAGTTGTCTCCTCCTCACATCAATGGTACGCCTTTAGAGGATGCCCAATAGTTCTTGGACCGTTGTCATGAGATTCTGTGAAATTTGGGACTAGTTGAGTGCAATGGAGTTTATTTCACCGTCTTTCAGATGCATGGTTTAGCCACAAGGTGGTGGCATGCTTATGAGTTGGTAATACCAGTAGGATCTCCTCTTCTTAGTTGGTCTCACTTTTCACAGTTATGTTTGGAGAAGTTCATTCCACTCACTCAGAGAGATGAGCTACGCAACCAGTTTGAGCGTCTTCAATAGGGTAGCATAATAGTCACCCATTATGAGACGAGGTTTGTTGATTTGTCTTGTTATTCCCCTTTCCTGATTCCTACTAAGAGGGAGAAGGTGCAGAGGTTCATAGACAGTCTTACCTATGGTATCAGACTTTAGATAGCTAGAGAGGCTAAGACTAAGACTTCTTTCACTCAAGTGGTTAAGATGGTTAGGAGGATTGAGTGGATTCGTGGTCAGGGGAAAGAAGATGCTCTTGAAATGAGGCCTCATCATTTCGGTGATTTTAGTGGTGCCTCGTTTGGAGGCAGGGGTTATTTTGGTAGAGGTCATGCTATTCGACTAGTGCAGTCAGTGCTCTAGGTTTCTCATGGTACTTCAGGTGGCCATGGTGCTTATGTTTCTCTCTTGGGGCAGTCATCATACAGTGCACCTTTAGCTCAGCTCCTATTAGTGTACCTCCAATTCAGAGTTACTATTGTGGTAATTTGGGTCACTAGGGACAACTTCAGATTCAACAGCCACTCTAACCCAAGAGTGCAGAGATACAGGTCATAATTATAAAGTTTTGTCCTAGATTGCAGAGTAGTATGCCTCAGCAGGGTACTCGTGATATAATTTTGGCATCGATTGTTACTCCACCTGCTCAGCCAACTAGAGTTAAGGGTTAGCTAGTGGGTTGGAGGCCAATCAGTGAGAGGTCTTCCTAGCGGTGGATGACCAGTTGGTGGGGCTCAACCCCGCTGTTGTGCATTTCCTGGTGAACCTGAGGCGGAGTTGTCTGATGCAGGCATTACATGTATTATCTCAGGCTGTCATAGAGATGCTTCAGTGTTTTTTAATCCATGTTCTACTTATTCATATGTTTCTTCATATTTTGCATCGCACTTGGGTATGCCTCGTAGTTCTCTTAATATTCATGTTTCTGTCTCTATACTAATTGGGGATTCTATAGTAGTTGATCGGGTGTACCGGTCTTGTGTTGTTACTATTAATGATTTTGATACTATAGTTGATATTTGGATATAGTGGATTTTAAGGTCATTCCTATTTTGGATTAGTTGCCCCCATATCATGCTATCTTGGATTCTCACAGCAAGACTGTGTCTTTAGCTATGCACGGGTTGCCGAGATTAGAGTGGAGAGGGACCCTTGAAAATTTTACTAGTAAGGAGGTTTCATTCTTGAAGGCTCAGCGTATGGTTGAGAAGGGATACTTAGCATATTTATCTTACATTCGAGATTCTAGTGTGGTGGTTCCTTTTATGGATTCAGTACCAATGGTTTGGGAGTTCCCAGAGGTGCCTCATATAGACTTACCAGGCATACTGCCCGATAGGGATATTGACTTTTGCATTGACTTGGTTTCTAACACCCAACCTATTTCTATTTAACATACCGTATTGCTCCCGCTGAGTTGATGAAATTGAAGGAGCAGTTATAGGATTTACTTTGTAATTGATTCATTAGACCGAGTGTTTCTCCTTGGGGTGCACCGGTGCTGTTTGTGAAAAAGAAGGATGGCTATTTGATAATGTGTATTGACTATCGGTAATTGAAAAAGGTTACCTTCAAGAACAAGTATCCACTGCCTAGGATAAATGATTTTTTTGACTAGCTTTAAGGGGCCAAGGTGTTTTCCAAGATTGATTTGAGATCCGGATACCACCGGGTAAAGATTAGGGCATCAGATGACCCTAAGAAAACTTTTAGGACTCGTTATGGTCATTATGAGTTCTTGGTGATGTCATTTGGTTTGCCTAATGCCGCAGCAACTTTCATGGATTTGAAGAATTGAGTGTTCAAGCCTTACTTAGATACCTTTGTGATTGTATTCATTGATGATATTCTGGTTTACTCTCATAGTAGATAGGAGCATAAGCAGCACCAGCAGATTATACTTCAGACTTTGAAGGATCGCCAGTTTTATGCCAAGTTTTTGAAGTATGAGTTCTGGTTGGACCTAGCTGCATTCTTTGGTAATGTTGCGTCTTGTGATGGTATCAAGGTTGATCCTAAGAATATTGAGGCAGTTCTGAATTAGCCTAGAGCTACTTCAGCTACAGACATTTGAAGTTTCTTAGGTTTGGCAGGCTAGTATCATCGCCTTGTGGAGAGGTTTTCGTCTATTGCAACCCCATTGACTAAGTTGACTCACAAGGGTGCTATTTTTTGATGGTTTAATGAGTGTGAGGAGAGCTTTTAGAGGCTCAAGAATGCCTAGACTACAACTCCGGTGTTGGTGTTGCCCACATGTTTGGGGACTTATACTATGTATTATGATGCTTCACATATTGGACTTGGAACAATACTGAATCAAGATGGTAGGGTGAATGCCTATGCATCTCATTAGTTGAAGATCTATGAGAAGAACTATCTCGTGCATGACTTGGAGTTGGCAGTTATTGTTCACGCGCTCAAGATTTAGAGGCACTACTTGTAAGGGGTGTCATGTGAGGTCTACACTAATTATCAGAGTCTCCATCATTTGTTCAATTAAAATGATTTGAATTTGATGCAGCGAAGATGGTTGGAGTTTTCGAAAGACTATGATATCACTATTTTGTATCATCCGAGAAAAGTAAATATGGTAGCTGATGCCTTGAGTAGAAATGCGGAGACCATGGGTAGTTTGGCATTTATGCTGCCAGTGTAGAGGCCATTGGCTATGGATGTTTAGGCCTTGACTAATAGATTTGTGGGATTGGATATCTCAGAGCCTAGTAGGGTTCTTACTTGTGTTGTGGCTAGTCTTTGTTGGAGAAAATTAAGGCTCGCCAGTTTGATGATCCTCATTTGTTAGTGTTAAAGGACATGATACAGAGAGATGGTGCAAAGAAGGTGGTGATTGGAGATGACAGTGTGATGGCTTCAGGGTCAAATTTGTGTTACGAATATTGATGGTTTGAGAGAGTTGATTCTTCAGGAGGCTCATAGTTCACGGTATTCTATTCATTCAGGTGTCACAAAGATGTATCGTGACTTGAAGTAGCATTACTGGTAGCGAAATATGAAGAAAGACATTGTTGGTCATGTTTCACGGTGTTTGAATTACCAGCAAGTGATGTATGAACATCCAAAACCAGTGGTTTGACTAAGAGGTTGATGATACCGAAGTGAAAATGGGAGCATATTACCATGGACTTTGTGGAAGGATTACCATAGACTGTGAAGAACTTTGATGTTATTTTGGACATTATGGCAGATTTACCAATTCTGTGCATTTCATTCTGGTGATGACTTCTTATACATTAGAGAGGTTGCCTCAGATCTACATCAGATAGATTGCTTGGTAGCATGATGTGCCCATTTCTATCATTTTGGATTGTGGCACTTAGTTCACTTTGCACTTTTGTAGAGCTGTTCAACGAGAGTTTGGCATGCAGGTGGAGCTCAACACTGCATTTTACCTACAAACGGATGGCCAGTCTGAGCGGACTATTCAGGTACTTGAGGATATGTCGAGGGCCTGTGTTATTTATTTCGAAGGCCAGTGGGACGAGTTTCTACCATTGGTGGAGTTTGCCTACAATGACAGCTACTAGTCCAGCATTCAGATGGAGCTGTATGAGGCTTTATATAATAAGAGGTGTCGTTCTCCTATTGGTTGATTTGAGCCCAGTGAGGCTAGGATGTTGGGTACGGATTTGGTTCGTGATGCTTTGGAGAAGGTAAATATGATTCAGGATCACCTTCGAACAGCGCAAACTAGGCAGTAGAGTTATCAGACAGGAAGGTCCGTGATGCGGCTTATATGGAGGGCGAGAAGGTACTTTTGATAGTTTTGCCTATGAAGGGCATGATGAGATTTGGGAAGAAGGTCAAGGTGAGCCCGAGGTTTATTGGCCCATTTGAGATCTTAGAGAGAGTTGGGGAGGTTGCTTATAGGCTTGCATTACCTCATAATCTAGCAGGGGTTTATTTAGTATTTTATGTTTTTATACTTTGTAAGTATCATGAAAATAAGTATCATGTTTTGGACATCAGCACGATGCATCTTGATGAGGATTTGACTTATGAAGAAGAGTCAGTAGCTATTCCAGATCGACTGGTTCGGAAGTTGAGATCTGAGGATGTTTCTACTGTGAAAGTGCTTTGGAGAGGTCAGCCGACTGAGAGGCTACTTGGGAGTCCGAGTCAGATTTGAGGAGTAGATATCCTCATCTCTTTACCAGTTCAGGTACATTTCTATGTCCAGTCGAGGATGGACATTTCTTTTAGAGGTAGAGAATGTAACGACCCGATAAGTCATTTTGAGTTCTAGCTTCCCATTTCGTGATTTGAAATCTTATATAGCTTTATTTGATGATCTATGACTTGCGTGCGTATTCCGTTATATTTTCTAGAAAGTTTAAATTTAATTTTCAAAGAAAGCTTGATTTTTGAACTTGAATATGGTTGGAGTTTACCACTATCAACATTTTGGAAACGACATTGGATCGGTGTTTTGATGATTCCGGTAGGTTCGAGTGGTAATTTTGAACTTGTACCCATATTTAGTTGGGGTCCCGGATTTCAGTGCTTATTGTGAAATTTTAAAAATTTGAAGTTATGAACTTTGACATCTTTAAGTTTTGATGCTTGATTCTTGATTTTATACGTTATTTTGATCTTTTGAGCTTGCGAGCAAGTTAGTATGATGTTATTATACTTATGTGAATGTTTGGAGTGGGCCATGGGGACTTAGGTGAGTTCAGATTGGTTTAGAATCATTTTTGGCCTTGATGAGTTAGCGTCTGCTGGTGCTTCATAGTGCTTCGTGATTGCGGAGCTTGTCTTGCGATCGCGTAAGAGGAGTAGGGCTGGGTCAGGTTGTTCAACGCAATCGTTGTGGAAAATGCTCACCACAATTGCAATGGTGGTCAAAAGATCGCATAGAAGGAGTTCGGGTTAGGGGACATTTGTTCTTCGCGAGTGCGATGCTAGGATCACGAACGCGAAGGCTTCTAGGCCTTCTCGGGGAGAGCCTTACCAAACGCGAGCTGGGCTTCCCAAACACGATGGTCACTGACTAGTGGTCTTTGCAAATGGTGAGGTCCCTTCGCAAACGCGAAGAAAAGAGTTCGCCCATATATAAATAGTGCTGAAAATCGGTATTTAGCCTCTTCTCATCATTTTTAGGACATAGATCAGAGATTGAGGAGATTTTTAAAGAGATTTTCATCCCAACTTTATTGGTTAGTAATTTTTACCTAGTTTTGATTTATTTCCATGAATACCCAAAGATTTTCATCCCTAAATGTAGTATTTTAAAGAGTAGAAATTTGTGTATTGGGAAAAACATATAAAGGCTAATTAAGAAATTTGGACCTCGATTTGAGGTCCAATCTTTATACAAATCAAATATTTGGAGACGGGGAAGAATTAATGAACGGGAAATGGTCTTAATTTCAGATTTTGACCATTTTGGACCCAGTTGACTTTTTGTTGACTTTTACAAATATGATAAAGGTTGAACCTTTTTTATATTAGAATAGTTTCTAAATCTTGTTTTGACTTATTTGAGTAATATTTGACTATATTTGGGTGGTTTGGACTTTGGAGGCGTGTTCCAAATGGAAAGTTGTGTTAGATTGTTGATTTTGTTCCGGAAAGAGGTAAGTATCATGATTAAACTTGATTTGAGGAAATTAGGACGTGATTGATCTATTTGTCACGTGATCAATGTGTGGGGACCGCGTATATGCAAGGTGACATACGAGTGTATATGCATTGTCATGGTTTTAAAAGCATGCGGGGTGTACTAGTTTATTTCATGCCTTTAATTATACCATGTCTTTACTTGTTTCATGCTTTTACTTATTATGTGATCTTACTTGATACATGCTTTTACTTGATATATATGCCTTCACTTGTTACATGCCTTTATTTGTCACATGCTTCTACTTGGTTCATGCTTTTATTAATCGAATTCCTTAACCTGTTGCATGTTCTTATATGTTATTAGATAGATGCTTTACCTGCTTCATGTCTTTACTTGCTTTATTGCATTTACTTGTTTCTTGTCTTACTCTACTATGCTATGTCGGATTGTGTGATCTTTAGATTATTCTCGTGTTTAAGACTTGTTGAAGTGTTTGTTGGCATACATATTGCGAGGCTAGTGCTTGCACATTGAATTGTTGACACTCTTTGTTCTTGCTCGTATTTCCTTGGTGCAATATGCATTTTAGTTTTCTTTTATGTTATGTTGTGAGCTTTGCCGGACCTACTTGTTTATTGTGCATTTTCAAATGAATTGGTATATTGGTATCAGGAAGCATGCTGCAATCGTACTTATTATTGATATTAGGATCAGATTTTATGTTGCAACCATACTTGTTATTGATATTGGGATCGGATTGCGCGCCGCAACGATAGTGGTAATTGCTGGTATTGATATTGCAATTGCGTTGCGTGTCGCAATTGATAGAAAGTCCTATAGTTATTCTTGGCTGTTATTCTCCACTATGGTGTTACGCTAAAAGGTTGTGATGTAACGTTATATCTTCCTTGTTAACTATTCTTTTTTTTTTTAAGTTTATGAGTTTAACTTGTTTCTCTATATTGCCATTGTTTCTCTGCTTATTACTCAGACAAGCTAATAGTAAGTGTCTTTTCATAGACTTGTCACTACCTGGTCGAGGTTTGGCTCGACATGGGGTCGATTGTACTCGTACTACACTTCTTCACTTCTTGTACAGATCCCGGAGTTAGTCCCAGCAACGCTCATAGATGTGGTTAGTTTAGACTATTCATGAGACTTAAGGTAGTGCTACATGGCATTCGCAGAATTTGGAGTTCCCTTCCTATCCCTATTGATTGTTTATTGTACGTGATAGTATTGTAGCTTCTTCGCAGAGTTTGTATTTACTACTCTTAGTGGCTCATGTACTCGTGATACCAAATTTTGGGGATGGTTTTAGACAATGTTGGGTTGTAGCCTTATTATGTATTTATGAGATTTAGTTCTTTATCTTTATTATAATGTTGTTAACTGTTAAACTTGCTTTGTTTATTGCTACTAAATGTTGGCTTTTCTATTAAGCAGAGTTAGGCGCCATCACGACCCCATGGTTAGAATTTTAGGTCATGACACAAAGGCCTTTTTGTGTTGGAATAAACGTTAAACTCCCCATATTCTCCGCCTTTCATCTCAAGGCATCCGCTATCACATCAGCTTTACCCCGGATGATATAAAATTGCGATATCATAATCCTTCAACAACTCTACCCATCTCTGCTGCCTCAAATTCAAATTATTTTGGTTGAACAAATGCGGAAGACTCTGATGATCAGTGTAAACCTCACAAAATACGCCATCTAAGTAATGCCTCCAAATATTGAGCGTGTGCACGATAGACGCTTACTCCAAATCATGCACCGGATAGTTCTTCTCATAGGGATTCAACTAGCGCACTACATAGGCAATCACCATACCGTCCTGCATCAATACACAACCAAGGCTAACACGCGAAGAATCACAATAGACAGTACACATCCGCGATCCTGAGGGTAATACCAAAATAGGAGTTGTAGTCAAAGTAGTCTTGAGCTTCTGAAAGCTCTCCTCACACTCATCAAGACATATGAATAGAGCGCCCTTCTGAGTCAACTTCGTCAACGGAGCTGCAATAGATTAGAACCCACCCACTAAGTGACCATAGTAGCTAGCCTAACCCAAGAAAATCTTGATCTTTGTAGCAGTAGAAGGTCTGGGCTAACTCTGAACTGCCTCCATCTTCTTTGGATCCACCTTGATCCTATCACTAGACACCACGTGGCCCAAGAATGCCACTGAATCCAATGAAACTCACATTTGGAGAACTTAGCATACAACCCCTTCTCCCTCAAAATCTAAAGCACAATGCTCAAATGTTGCTCGTGCTCCTCAGCACTGCGGGAATATACGAAGATATCATCAATGAATACAATGACAAATGAATCCAAATAAGGTTGGAACACACTATTTATCCAATGCATGAAAGTTGGGCATTAATCAAGCCAAAAGACATCATCAAAAACTCATAATACCCATAACGAGTGTTGAATGTCATCTTAGGGATGTCCATAGCCCTAATCTTCAACTGGTAATAACCTAATCTTAAGTTAATCTTTGAGAACACCTAGTCACCCTAAAGCTGATAAAAAATCATCAATATGAGGCAATGGATACATGTTCTTAATAGTGACCTTGTTCAACTGCATGTAATCAATACACATCCTCATATAACCATTCTTCTTCTTCTTCTTCTTCTTCTTCTTCTTCTTCTTCTTCTTCTTCTTCTTCTTCTTCTTCTTCTTCTTCTTCTTCTTCTTCTTCTTCTTCTTCTTCTTCTTCATAAATAACATCGACGCATCCCAAGAAGAAACACTCATCCTAATGAAGCCCTTATCTAACAACTCTTATAACTGCAACTTCAATCCTTCAACTCAGTTGGAGCCATACAATACGGTAGAATAGATATGGGCTAAGTACCCGATACCAAATCAATATCCTTATCGGGTGGAATGCCCGGTAGGTCTACAAGAAAAACATCTGGAAATGCCCTCACTACTTGAACTAACTCAATGGTAGGAGTATCAGCATTAACATCTCTAGCAAAGGCCAGATACGTCAAACACTCTTTCTCGGCAATCTTTTGAGCCTTAATAAATGAAATCACTCTACTGGGAGTATGACTAAGAGAACTCCTTTCCAACATTTCATAGCCAACGTGACGGTCTTAGCATGACAATCAAGAAAGCATGGTGCAGAGATAACCAATACATACCCAAAATCACCTTAAAAGCAACCATATTAAGCAACAGAAAATCAACTCTAGTCTCATAACACCCAATAGTAACCACAGAAGACCGATATACTTGATCCACCATAATAGAATCACCAACACGCGTAGATACATGAAAAGGGATATCAAGAGAACCACAAGGCATATCAAAATAAGAAGAAAAATACGATGACACATATTAATAAGTAGACCTCGAATCAAACAACACAGAAGAATCTCTATGACAGACCAAAATCATACATGTGATCACAGCCTCGGGTCTGCCCATAAAAGCATAACAACGAGCCTTACCGCCACTGGTTGAGCCTCCTCTAACCTGGCCTCCCCCTCTAGGATGACCTTTCACTGCATGCCCTCATCCTCTAGCTGACTTGGTAAGGGGTGATGCAACTGGAACGTGAACTACTAACTATGAACTCTTACGAGCTGTACCTCTACCAAGTCAGGGGTAATACTTCCTCACATGGCCGAACTCTCTACACTTATAACAACCCCTAGCTTAATGAGCTTGTTGAGACTAATACTACCCCTAATGACCTGAATACCCACTAGAAAAACCCCAAAATAGACGGAGAACAATATGAGCTCTCTGAAAGAGTACTCAAAGATAACGGAACTGGAGTACTGAAAGATGGTCGGTGCAGTGAGCCACCGTACCACGGGCTCCATGCTATGGAAAATAAGCTAGCCTACCATGATGGCCTCTACTGAACTAACATCTACCTCCAGATGAGGTACAACCGAAACTAATAGAACGACAAGGCCTCTTGTACCTCATCATGCCCTCTCTCCCCTAGCTCCAAATATGCACGATGAATTGCCTTACCTTCTCTACCTCGGTGGGGATCAAGAAAGAAACATAACGATACAATTCTATGAATCTCGCCTCATACTCAGTCACTAACATACGATCCTACTAAAGGTGCTCGAACTGACCTCTAAACTCATCCCTCCTGGTGAGTGGGATGTACCTCTCAATAAATAGGTGCAAAAACTAAGTCTATGTAACATGAGATGAACCATATTGCCTTCCTAGCTCATAAGTCTGCCACTACCTTATGGCTCCTCCCTTTAGCTAAAAGGTAGTGCAATCCACTCCATTGGACTCTACTTGGCCCAAAATGTGAAGCATTTGATGGCATCGATCAACACAATCTTGGACTCCTTTGAAGCATCACCATCAAAATGTGGAGGATGCAGCATCTAAACCTCTCCAATCTCTTCTGCTCATCAACAAACATGGTAGGCAAAATCTCAGGTCTAGCTGCTACAATAGTTACTCCGATGTACAAATGATAGGGGTCTGAGTTCCTCTTTCAGCCTGAGACTTGATTGGGGCCACTGGAACTACTCCTGCCTGGGTCAATGCATCAATAAATCTAATCATCTTAGCCATGCCCCCTAAAATACCGGGGCAGCAACGAAACCCTCTGAATGTTTAGTGTGTACTAGAGCCTCAACATGCTTATCTATCATCTGATCCTCAACTTGATCTACAAATAGGTTCGCTGCAACTACATTGGAATGACCATTGCTCTGGTGCATGCTCCATCCCTAGTTGTGACGGTGCGACCCCTAGCTGGAGCCTTGGCCCTATCACGGGCCCTACATCTCGCGGCTACAACCGGTGGTGCTACCTCTCCGGTAGTTGCTACCACTACCGATGCATGTTTTCTCACCATCTGTGAGAGAATATAATGGAATGATGACAATAATTAACGCACGATAAGGAATCAAGAACGGAAAAGATTCCTAAAGCCCTATAGCCTATCGCAGATAGATACTGGTGTTTCTGTAACGATCCACAAGACTCTACTAGGCCTGCTTATGATTTGTGAGACCCTTAAAACCTAGAGCTCTGATACCAAATTATCACGACCTAATATTTCACCAAATGTTGTGATTGTTCCAAACACGCTCACTAGGAAATCCAATCAATCAACTATAAATAAAGCAGATTATCTAAATCTTTAACAGAATCATGATATAATATGAGAGAGAAAATAGTCTCCAAACCAATGTCATAAATATTCGAGACAGGGTCCAACACGACCACAACTGTGTACAATGCCCAAAATCTGGTATCACAACTATCACAAGCATCTAACAAGGAGAAACAATATAAACTGAATAATAATCTATGTATGAAGGAAATAGATATATTGAATAGATAAGTAGGGAGAGAGACTCCATGTGATGTGGATCAGATCAAGTAAAGCATCTCACCACGAAGTCTCAAGAAATATCTCCTACTCTGTTGGATGAACAATACTAATACCAATCCCAGAACCTGCATAAACATATGTCAAAGTGTAGTATGAGTACAAAACCACAGTACTCAGTCAATATCAAGTCTAGCCTAGAAGAAGTAATGTCGAGGGGTCAGTATCGATACTCACTAATAATCTTATAATCAGATGAAAGTATGAATAAGATACGAAATAAAGCATGATATCTTCAAAAGAGTATGAAAGCTCAAAATATAATTCATATGGAATTTAGGCATGTTTTACAGATAAAAAGCAACGACACCTCAATCATCACATCAAGACATGATACATGTGCAACATTAATGTAAATCTGTTGCATGAGTCAAAACATATATATGCATGCTCGGGATCCTTTCCCAACACATGATATTGCAAATCCATGTGCCTGACATAGGCTACGTGTCCAACAACACTAAAACTCAAGGGTGCCTATGCTCACAAGGCCCAAGGTAACATGTGAAATCACTTGACTCCGGATGGACGAATTCATATCCAAGTGTGGATGATTTTACAATTAATGATTAATAACCAATAATTAATATCCGCTCAAAGTGTCCGTAGTGCCAAAATCATCAACTTTCCTTAATAACCAACTGTCTGCTCATGCAGATGTATATAAAACAGTATAATAAAGAAGCACCGAACATAACAATAAGAATGTGGATAAAAGCTCATATGGCTAAACGATGACTATGGCTAATAATGCAATTCAATTTGTTACAACGACTCAATTAGTTATTTAAGCATGCACAAGTTTAAACATATTATTTAGCATAAGTCATTTAAGCCATAGAAATAACAAAATCATGAGGCAAATAAGACAAGTGTATGACTACTGATTTACAATAAATCTCAACATGACAAAACAATCATTTATGCCCAATTTAATAAGTCATAACCTTCAGCATGCTCCTAAATCATAATTAGAAATTATCGGGTAGTTAAGAATCAATTGAAACAAAGCATAACTCAAGTCACCACTACTAGATATGGTCAAAACCTAGCTACGCATATGCATTTGTCTCCTCGCATATACGTGGCTTCTAAATCGAGTAACAAGTAACAAATAGATCACCTATGGGGGGAATTCTCTCTTACAAGGATAAACGAGAAACTTACCTCTACCCGAAAAACTTAAAACAATCAACAACCACCTAACCATCCAAATCCAACTCCAAGCAACTCAAATTTAGTTGAATATAACTCAATAACTTCAAACAAAGTCATAAGAATCAATTCCAAATAATAAAGTATCATTCTTTAATCAAATCCCCGAAAGTCAACATAAGTCAACCCAGGCCCACATGATCAAAACCCGAGTAAGCAAATAAATCTTGATTACCCATAACCCCACAAGTCCAAATATGTTATTAGATTCCGAAACTGAGTCCTAATCGACCCTCAAATTTCCAAAATGTACCCTCTTAAGTTGTAGACAAAAATTCCAAATTTCACTTTAAGATTCCATGTTTTAGGTATAGAAATTCATGGGGAATCAAGATATAAAGCCAAATCCAAGTGAAAATTCCTCTAATATGGTAGTGAAATTTCTCTTCAAAATCTCCAACTCTCGAAGTTTAGGGTTAAAATACAAGAGAATGGGCTAAATTTAGAAATAAATCACTTAAGTGATCTGCCAAGGCATGCCCTTTGTGATCGGGGTCCAATGCTTCGGGATCGTGAAGCACAAAAGTTGTGCTGCCCAAAAATACCCTACACAATCGTATCTAAAGCCCCGTGATCACGAAAGATAACCATCCAACCCTCCACCGAATACGAACTCCCCTTCGCGAATGTGAATGCCAATACCCCCCCCCAACTAGGCCGGCCCTTTATGCGAACGCGGGACCACCCATGCGAACATGAATCCAAACTTCATGCTTGACTACACACCATCCCGAACGCTATCCCAAGCACATGATCGCAATACTCCTTCCCCTGACACTACGCAAATTCAAACACTTGATTGAGAATGCGATGAGCAAAATCTCACCTGCTAGCCTCCGTTCTCCGCAATCGCGAGACTCAGCTCCACTGCCTCGTACGGAAAAACTAGCATCTGCTACACAAAGGGAAATGACCCAAAACCAACCCAAAATACACATGAGGGCCCTGAGACCTCATCAATCATACCAAAAAGTAAATCTACTTAATTCAAACTTATCCAAGGGCTCAAAATACCACAAATAATATCAAGACCAAGATCAAAGATCGAAATCTTTCTCTTAAGCTTCATACATTCTAACTTTACCAAACGCATTCGAATCACACTTAGACATTCTGGATCATAACTCAACATTGCACATAAGTTTCAATCAATTAAATGAGCCTATCTAAAGTCATGAAACACCAATCTAAACCCAATAATTTCAAAGTTAACTCCGTTCAACCTTATGAACTCTCCAAACCTAGAAATTGTTAACTTTCGACAAATACAACCAAAACCTTCTAAGAACCTCCAAATCAAAAATTGGCATACATCTAATTCCAAAATCACGATACAAACATGTTGGAACCAACAAATCACAAATCTGATGGCGTTCATCAAAAGTCAAACCTTGGTCAATTCTAGCAAATTAAGCTTCCAGAATGAGACAAAGTACCCCAAATAACTCTCAAACCTTTCTGAAGCCAAACCAACCATATGTGGAAGACACAAAATCACAAACAAACATACATGAAGCATCAAATAGGGAAACAAGGCTTAAATATTGTAACGACCTGGCCAATCATTTTGCGTATTTGATCCTTGTTCCCCTATTTGATGATCCATGTGTGTGTATATGTTGTTATGTGAATTATGGAGATGGTTGGTTTGGTTTCGGGAAGGTTTTGGAATGAATTAGAACACGTGGTAACCAATGTTTGAATTTTATGTAAACAACCTCAGATTGGTGATTTAATGGTTCCAATAGGTTCATGTGGTGATTTTGGACATGATCGTGTGTCCGAATTTGGATTTGGAGGTTCCTAGGATGTGTTGGCTCTAATTGTCGAAAGATGGAAATATGAAACTTTGGAAAGTTCATAGGTTTTACCACGAGTTAATTTTGAGACTATCTGTGTTTTGGAAGTTAGAATATATTTGTAATGTCATTTGGGACTTGTGTGCAAAATTTGGTTGCATTTCGAGTTTGTTTGAAAGGAATCAAATGTTTAGCTGGAAGTTAGAAGCTTATGAACTTAATAAAAGTTCAATTGATGGTTTGATCATCGATTCGTAGATGTGGTGATCTTGCATGTGTATTGATGCTTTGGATAGGTCGCGGTAGTGATTATGGACTAGTTGGTATGATTGGTCGGTGTCTGGGTGGCTCGGGTGAGTTTCACACCACATGGACCTTGGTTGGATTGCTGAAGACTGCTGGTGTCTGGTGTGCTTCGCGATCGCAGAGCAGGTCCCGCGATCATGGAGGCTTAATTGGCGGCAAATGCATCTTCTTCTTTGTGTTCGCAACACAAGGGTAGCGTTCGCGATAGGTTAGGCGGCTTGGTCTTCACTTTCACGACCTGGGCATCGCGTTCGCATTGATTGAGGATGGTTGGGTTGGTCAGGTGTTTGGCCTTCACGTTCGGGGGAAGGCCACCTTGTTCATGTAGGCCAATGGAACTTTGTGCATAGCGTTTGCTGGCTGGGGGCCACTTTCATGAAAGGTTAATTCTAGCAGCGAAATGTTTCAACTTCGCAAATGCGAGGCAGTGGCCGCGTTCACGAAGGGTATCACTGGGGAGACTTATAAGTTGTGTAATCTAAGGACTTAGACTCATTATTTCATATTTTGAGCCTAGACTTGGAGAGGGGCAATTTTTGAAGAGGCTTTTCACACAAGGCAAGAGGGTAAGTGAATTTAACTTGATTTTAACATTATATTCTTGCTTTTCTATAGATTATTACATATAGATTATGTGATTTGAAGTAGAAATTTGGGGATTTTGACTATGGTTTTAGAGAGTGAAAAATGAAGATTTGAACCCCGATACGGAGTCGGATTTTGGGAAATTTGACTATGATTTTAGAGAGTGAAAATGTCACGACCCCAATTTCCCTCCGTAAGATGTCGTGATGGCACCTAGCCTCTAAGACTAGGTAAGCCTAACAATTTGCTGAATAACTGAATAATAAACTGAACTCCAAACTCAACACATGTTATATAAATACAAACTGCGATTTAAGAATTACAACTCCCAAAACCCCGTAGAAATAAGTCACAAGATTCTAAGAGAAAATACTAAGTGTCTCTATACGTAAAGTCTAAAGAGAATAAGGGAAACAACAAAATAAGGGTAGAGGGGGACTCTGAGGTCTGCGGACGCTGGCAGATATACCTTGAAGTCTCCACGTGAGGTACAACTCACTGGTATCTGGTCTGGTGGGAAAAACCCGGATCTGCACAAAAAGATGTTCAAAAGTGTAGTATGAGTACACCACAACGGTACCCAGTAAGTCCCAAGCCCAGCCTCGGTAGAGTAGTGACGAGGTCAGGTCAGGGCCCTACTGGTTTAAAAGAAAAGTAAGGTAGAAGATATAATAATATTTTAAATGATTGAGAATTTAAACAACGAGAAACTTCAAAAAATAACAGCACAATAAATAGAGGTAAACAGCAGGGGCGCTCCCGAGGTACCGCCTCGTAGTCCCAAATGTAAATATGCACAACAGGGGGATCTCCCGAGGTACCGCCTCATAGTCCCAAAGTAAATATGCAAGATAGGGGGATCTCCCGAGGAACAGCCTCATAGTCCCCAAATAAATATGCAAGACAGAGGGATCTCTCGAGTAAACGTCTTGTAGTCCCAAAGTAAATATGCAAGACATGGGGATCTCCCGAGTAAACGCCTCGTAGTCCCAAAGTAAATATGCAAGATAGGGTGATCTCCCGAGGTACCGCCTCATAGTCCCAAAGTAAATATGCAGCAGATAATCGAACCGAAGGAACAACGAATTTACAGCAAGAAATTTTTACAGTTAAAGATTTAATTCAAATTAGTGGAAGAAGTTAATTCAACTAAGCATGTTGCACAAATTGCAAGTAAGAGTTAAGGCACGTAGACATGAGATACTAGGCTAATCATGATCACAACATATGCTAAGGCAACTTAGTTAAGGAATTTAAAAGAAGACAACTCAGCAAGAACCAAAATTTCCACAATTAGCCCGTGTACGCACTCGTCACCTCGCGTACACGACGCTCACAAATCACAAATTGTTACAACAATATCAAATCATAAGGGGATTTCCCCCACATAATGTTAGACAAGTCACTTACCTCAAATGTCGCTCAATCAATAGATAAGGATGCTTTTCCCTCGACTTTCCAACTCTGATCGGCTCGAATCTAGCCAAAACAATTTCATACTATAAATATAACTACACGAAACTAATTTAAATAATGAAACTACGACTTAAGCAAAGAATTGAAAATTCGGCCCAAAAAGTCGACCCGTGTCCATGTCTCAGAATCGGGTAAAAGTCACAAATTTCAAACACCCATTCGACCACGAGTCCAGCCTCACCATTTTTACCAAAATATGACACCAAATCGCCACTCAACACCTCAAATTAAACTCTCAAAATCCCTAGTCTCAAACTCCCAATTTCCACCTTAAATACAGACTAACTAGGTGGGAAAATCAATGGGGAAACAAGGTTATTGATCAAAAATAAGTACAAGAGACTTACCTCAAGAAATCCCTCAAAACTATCAATAATGATAAAAGTCCCAAAACCCGAGCTCAAAATGTCCAATAATGATAAAAATCCGGAACCCTTGAATTAATAGAGCCTGCCTAGTGTTTTTGCTTATGCGGATCAGTTGACCGCTTTTGCGGAAAAAGCACTGCTTCTGCGATTTTTCCCAGGCTGCTTTGCCTCAATTTCTGCGATCTCCTATGTGCTTCTGCGGACTAGTTTCTGCGAGAAGTAGTCCTCTTCTATGGCTCCAGCACACCTGCGACCTCCTTGTCCGCATCTGCGGTGTCGCAGATGCGGAATTTTCCTCCCATATGCAACCCTTACCCACACTGCTCCAGCCCGCTTCTGCGATCAACGTGCCGCTTCTTTGGGCTTGCACATGCAATCAATCTTGCGCATGTGCAATTACACCAGAGCTGGTGCCTTCAACCATTCTCACAAGTCCAAATTTGCTCCGTTAACCATCCGGAATCCACCCAAGGTCCCTAGGACCTCAACCAAATTTACCAACAAGCACTAAAACGTCATACGGACTTAGTCGAGCCTTTAGATCACATCAAACAATGCTAAAATCATGAATTGCACATCGATTCAAGCCTAATGAACTTTAAAACTTCAAACTTCTACCTCCGACGCCGAAACCTATCAAATCAAGTCCGATTGACCTCAGATTTTGCACACAAGTCTTAATTGACATTACGAACCTACTCCAACTTCTGAAATTGGAATCCGAACCCGATATCAAAAAGTACACTCCCCTTCAAACTTTCCAATAATCATCCAATTTTCCAACTTTCACCAATTGACGCTAAAATGACCTTCGGACCTCTAATTCAACATCCGAACAGGCTTCTAATACCAAAATCACCCTACGGAGCTATAGGAACTGCTGAAACTTCATTCCGTAGTCGTCTTCACATGATTTAAACTACGGTTGATTCCTACGACTTAAACTTCCATTTTAGGGACTATGTGTCTCTTTTCACTCCGAAACCAAAAACAAATCCTCTCGCCAAATTACATAACCACAAAATAAAATAGAGGGAGCAATAAATAGGGGTTCAGGGCTAATACTCTCAAAACGATCGACCGGGTCATTACATCCTCCCCCTCTTAAAATATACATTCATCCTCGAACGAGTATAGAGATATACCTGAAATGGTCAAAAGATGAGGGTAACTGCTGCGCATATCATGCTTAGTCTCCTAAGTCGCCTTCTCGACCGGATTACCCCTCCACTGAACCTTTGCAGATGCTTCTTTGACCTCAATTTTCGAACCTGCCTGTCCAAAATGACTACTGGCTCCTTGACATAAGATAGATCCTTGTCCAACTGGACTGAGCTGAAGTCTAACACATGATATGGATCACCGTGATACTTCAGGAGCATGGAAACATGGAAAACTGGATGAACTGCAGAGAGACTAGTTGGTAGTGGAAGTCTATAAGTCACCTCTCAAACCCACTCAAGAATCTCAAAAGGCCCGATATACCTAGGGCTCAACTTGTTCTACTTTTCGAACTTCATAACACCCTTCATGGGAGAAACCCGAAGCAAAACCCGCTCCCCAACCATGTATGCAATGTCGCGAACCTTCCGATCCGCATAACTCTTCTTCCTGGACTGGACTGTACGAAGTCGATCCTGAATCTATTTAACATTCTCCAAGGCATCCTGAACCAAGTATGTACCCAATAGCGTAGCCTCGCCTGACTCGAACCAACCCACTAGAGACCAATACCGTCTACCATACAAAGCCTCATATGGGACCATCTGAATGCTCGACTGATAACTGCTGTTGTAGGCAAACTATGCAAGTGGCAAGAACTGATCCCAAGAACCCCCAAAGTCCATCACACATGCACGAAGCATATCCTCCAATATCTGAATAGTGCGCTCGGACTGTTCATTCGTATGAGGGTGAAATACTATACTCAACTCCACACGAGTACCCAACTCACGCTGTACGACTCTCCAGAATTATGATGTAAACTGCGTACCCCAGCCAGAGATGATATATACCGGTACCCCATGAAGCCTGACAATCTCGCGAATAAGTAGTAACCACAGGAATGAAATGAGCTGACTTGGTCAATCTATCCACAATCACCCTAACTGCATCGAACTTCCTATGAGTACGCGGGAGTCCAACAACGAAATCCATAGTGATCTGCTCCCATTTCCACTCTGGAATCTCTAGCTTCTGATGTAATACACCGGGCCGCTGATGCTCATACTTCACCTGCTGACAATTTAGGCAACGAGCTACATATTCCACTATGTCCTTCTTCACCCGCCTCCACTAATAATGCTGCCTCAAATCCTGATACATCTTCACGGCACTTGGATGAATGGAGTACCACGAGCTGTGAGCCTCTTAGAGAATCAACTCACGCAAACTATCTACATTAGGTGCACATAGCCTTCCCTGCATCAGTAATACACTATCATCTCCTAGAGTTGCTTCCTTGGCATCAGCGTGTTTAACCGTGTCCTTAAGGACAAACAGATGGGGGTCATGGACATAAAGAGAAGACTAAGAAACCACACAAGCCAAAACTCTGCTCGGCATGGAAATATCCAATCTGACAAGTTGGTTGGCTAAGGCCTGGACATCCAAGGCTAAATGCCTCTCTGCTATTGGTAGATATGCTAAACTACCCAAACTCTCTGCGTTACGACTCAAGGCATCTGCCACCACATTGGCCTTCCCGGGATGATAGAGAATGGTGATGTCATAATCCTTAAGCAGCTCTAACCATCTCTGCTGCTGCAAGTTACGATCCTTCTATTTAAAAGGATGTTGCAGACTCCGGTGATCAGTGAAAACCTCACAAGGGACACCATACAAATAGTGCCGCCAGATCTTCAAGGCATGAACAATAGCTGCTAACATAAGGTCGTGGACAGGATAATTCTTCTCATGCACCTTCAACTGCCTAGATGCGTAGGCAATCACCATACCGTCCTGCATCAACACCGCGCCGAGACCAATGCGTGACACATTATAATACATCGTATAGGACCCCAATCCAGTAGGCAACACTAACACTGGGGTTGTAGTCAAAGCAGTCTTGAGCTTTTGAAAGCTTTCCACACAATCCTTGGTCCACCTGAACGGAGCACCCTTCTAGGTCAATCTAGTCATAGGTGATGCAATAGACGAGAAACCCTCTACAAATCGACTATAATACCCCACCAAGCCAAGAAAACTCCGGATCTTCATAGATGAGGACGGTCTAGGCCAACTCTGCACTGCTTCAATCTTCTTTAGGTCTACCTTGATTTTCCAAAAATGCCATTGAATCTAGCCAGAATTCACACTTCGAAAATGTTGCATATAACTTCTTCTCTTTCAAGGTCTGAAGCACAGTCCTCAGGTGTTGCTCATGATCCTCCCGATTCTGGGAGTACACCAGAATGTCATCAATAAACACAGTGATGAAGGAGTCAAGATAGGGCTGAAATACACTGTTCATCAAGTGCATGAATGCTGCTTGGGCATTGGTCAGCCCAAAAGACATCATAAGGAACTCGTAATGACCATATCGAGTCCTGAAAGCAGTCTTCGGGATATCTGGCTCCCGAATCTTCAACTGATGATAGCCCGAACGCAAGTCGATCTTAGAAAACACTCTGGCACCCTGAAACTGATCAAATAGGTCATCAATACGTGTCAATGGATACCTGATCTTCACTGTAACCTTGTTCAACTGGCGATAGTCGATACACATTCGCATAGAACCATCCTTCTTCTTCACAAATAAGACAGGAGCACCCCAAGGCGACACACTGGGTCGAATGAAGCCCTTATTGAGCAACTCTTGCAATTATTCCTTTAATTATTTTAACTCTGTTGGGGCCATACGATAAGGTGGAATAAAAATGGGCTGAGTGCCCGATAACAAATCAATTCCAAAGTCAATATCCTTGTCGGGCTGCATGCCCGGAAGATCCTCCGGGAATACATCTGAATAGTCCCTCACTACTGGAACAGACTCGATAGTAGAAGTATCAATACTAACATCCCTCACATAGGCCAGATACTCATCACACCCTTTCTCAGCCATTCACTGAGATTTAAGAAATGAGACAACCCTGCTAGGAACACGATCTAAGGTACCTCTCTATTCTAGCCGCAGTAGACCTGGCATAGCCAACGTCACCATCTTGGAATGACAATCAAGGATAGCGTGGTAGGGCGACAACCAGTCCATGCCCAAAATAATATCGAAATCCACTAAGCTGAGCAATAATAAATCGGCTCTAGTCTCAAAACCACTAAGAATAATCAAACACGACCGATACACACGGTCAACAATAATAGAAGCACCCACTGGTGCAAATACATAAACAGGTGAACTAAGAGAATCACAGGATACACCCAAATACGGGACAAAATAAGATGACACATAGGAATAAGTGGAGCCTGGATCAATTAAGACTGATGCATATCTATGACAGACCGGAACAATACCTGTGATAAGAGAATCTGATGCAACTGCCTATGTCCTAGAAGGAAGGGCATGATATCTGGCATGACCTTTCTCTCTAGGGCGACCTCTACCTATCTGACCTCCACCTCTAGCTGGCTATGCAAGAGGGGTGGTAGTTGGTGCTGTAACCATAGGCTGAGGAGTTGGTGGAGCACGCGGTGCCTGAGAAATCTGTAGAGGTGCACCCCTCCTAAATTCGGGGCAATCCCTCACCACATGATGAGTGTCACCACAATCAAAACAAGCTATCGGGGGACGTGGCTACTGCTACTGGCTCGGGCCTGATCGTATGGGCTGACCACTGAAAGCACCCCGTACAGGAGGCACACTAGACACTGTCGGTGAATAATAAGGATACATGGGCGCAGTAGTGGTTGGAGCACCGCTGGCAGCTGGAAGTGTTGAATGAACATGGCAACCCATATAACCCCTGCCTTGACGAGCTACCGCTGGGGCACGAGTACCACTATAAGTTCCAGACTCTCGAGACCTTTTGGCCTCTCTCTCCTATCTATCCCAAGTCAACATACCCTCTAACCGCCTAGCAATCCCTACTACCTGCGGGTACATAATATCCATGTCCAACTCTCTGGCCATGCTCAATCTAATACTGGGGTTGAGCCCCTTAATAAACCAATGAACCCGCTCTCGAACAGTAGCAACCAAGGCTAGTGCATGCCTAGCCAAATCACTGAATCGGACCGCATAATCTAACACGGTCATAGAACCCTGGCGTAACTGCTCAAACTCTATGCGCCAAGAATTTCTAAGACTCTGGAGAACATACTCCCTCAAGAACATATCTGAGAACTGAGTCCAAGTGAGTGAAGCTGCCTCAGCCGGACTATCCAACTCGTATGTGCGCCACCACTGATAGGCTGCACCTCTAAGCTGGAACGTAGTGAAAGAAACCCCAATAGTCTCCGTAACACCCATAGTATGGAGGATACGGTGGCACTCCTCAAGAAAACCCTGGGCATCCTTTGACGCCAAGCCACTGAAAGTAGAAGGGTGGTACTTCTTGTACCTCTCGAGCCCGAGCTACTCCACCTCAGAAGCTCCTGCCCTAACCTCAGGCTGAACTAGGGCTTTCGGCTATATCCATATAATCTATGGAACCTGGTCGACCTGAACTCCCTGCTCTGGGGTACCGACGATGGGAGTCTGTGCTCCTCCCCCGGCCTGAGATGTGGCAAGAGCAAGTGGTATCAACCCTACCTGAGCCAAGGTGCTGAGCATACTCAAAAACTGGGCTAGAGTCTCCTAGAGGGCTGGTGCAGTAACAGGCGTCTGAGGTGCCTACACTCTAACTGGAGCTACTGGTGGCTCCTCTGTAGCAGCTCATGCGGGTGCTCTAGCTGTACCACATG